>NW_003852478.1:2460173-2462116 GCF_000181295.1 Otolemur garnettii
GACAAATTGTTAAAAATCAGGACTGTCCCACCAAAAGCAGGACATCTGGTCACCTTATCCTAAATCTCCACTCTGGAGTCTATCCATGAATAGCCAATAGCAAATTTATAATTGTGATTTGTCCATATCATTGTACCTCAAATCCAACATTTTTAAGACAAGAATGATGATCTTTCTTCTTTCCCCTTTCCTTCTCTTCCAACCCTGCTTCCCCATAACCTGGCTGCTATTTTCCAGCAGTCACTAGCTCACTGACTGGTGTTCTATCCACATGTGTAAACCTAGGAATAATACTTAACATCCCTTTAGCACTGAATAGCAATATCATAGAATTTACTATATCTTATCATATTTGTTATCATATAAGATACATTTTTATTAGTTTTCAATCCATAATTCTTTGAACTAAATTTAACAAATAAAACATCAGTAAATGATTTTTTTCAGATTTCCATATCATTTTGTGGCACTCCATGCTGCTTGAAACCATTTAAGATGAAATTTTTATAGCATTGAAATAATGACAATATGTACAAGCCAAGTCAGTGGCTGCTTTTGGTAATAGAATCTCTTTTTTACAGCAGTTTCAGGTTTGTAGAAAAATTAAACAGAAAGTACAAAGAATTCCCCAATAGTCCCTCTTGGCCTTACTGCCAGCCACAGGTTCTCCTCTTATTAACTCCTTGCAATGAGGTAAAAACATTTGTTATAATTGATGACACAAGGGTTTTGCACAATTGACTAAATTTCAGGAAAAAAATGTATAGATGAAGACTCATTAATTTCCATAAAAGCTTACAAAACCTCATAATATTGCCAACAATGTGATGTGAAACATTAATATTGTTTTCCATTACCATCTTCATAAATGCTAAAAATTGATTTACTCAGTTGGTTTTTATCTTTTCAACTTTTATAAGTCAAGATACATAATTGAGAGTGGATTGCCTCAGCAAGTTTTGAAATATTCCTAGATTAATTACATCTTAACAATCAATATTTAGTAGCGGCTTCCAGGGTCGGTAAAACATCAATTTTTGCCTTTGGGAAATCTGGTGAAGTTTTGAAGGCGATTCTTCCACACTTTTTATCGATGTGTTTAAACCACAAATGTGTTTTCTCTAGGAAAAAAGTAGGTTTGTTTAATATCTTTGGAAATGCATTCCTATTTTTTTCATACCTGAAAATTTCTAAGACTGGAAGTTGTTCAAAGTGAAACTGTAATTTTCAAAATAATAATACAAGGACAGTGAAAGTGATTAATTTTTTTATTAGAAAAAAAGTAGTGGAAAGAGCAATCTGGAATATATAATACAATGATAAGTTATATTCTCTTCATTTGTACAAATATGCATTTTTCCTCCAGTATGTGATAAAGTCTTTAAGAAATTATAGTTCTTATCTTTTAATTTTTCTTTAAATAAATATAACTTTGTTTAAACATAGAATATGTAGCATATATTTAATTAAATTTGGTAATCATTTATGGAATAATGGAATTTTTCCTCTCACATGTTAAAAAGCAAACCTGCTATAATATTCAGGGATATCCTTGCTACTAATATCCTATATTTCTAGGTAATTCTTTGAAATAAATTTTTTTTGGCCAAAGTACATGAAAATATTAAAAATAAAATACAAAAAAAATTGCAACGTGAGTTTACCAGCTTTTTTTCCTTAAGGTGTGGGTTACATTCCAGCCTATGAATCCAAAATACCATTGTTAAAATGAAAATCAATACTGTTTAGTGTCCTGATCAATAACAGTGTATTCAAATGTGATGCTAATATCATTCCTAACACTTACAGTGAAACTGCCTGTGTAGACACAGGCCTAAGCATGTTCCCTGGATTAGCTCAAGCAGTTCTCCTAAAAGCTCTTGAAGATGAATTTACTATCCCTAGCTTACAAATGAGACAATTGAGGATCATATATTTTAAAT
>NW_003852478.1:2462743-2465693 GCF_000181295.1 Otolemur garnettii
TACACTACTAGAAGTAAATGTTAAACCTTATCACCTCATTAGAGCCCCAAATCTCACCCCTATTGTCATTGTCACTAATTATCTTCTTCCATTTTTACTGGAAGATTAGGAGACAGTAGAGGAGAATGTCAATGCAATGCTACTGACATGGTACCCATGGACCTGAACCTATGTCCAGTTACCCTACCTTCCTCCTGTTACCAACAATCATGTGCCTGGGCACCTGCTCAGACCGACTCCCCACTCACGTCCATCATTCTGTCCTCCCAGCTCAGGAGCCTGCTGCACAGTCCACCAGCCCTCAGCTTTCTCTTCCACTCCTCTTTCCCTGATCACCATTTCCCCCTGTCTACTAGAACTTTCCTAATAGCATCTAAACTTAAGGTTTAATTTGTCCACTTTTTGCCCCAAACTCTCACATGCCCTCATTTCCTCTGTGATCTGCCACCAGATTTCTATTTCCTGTGTCTCCACATCCTCCAAAGAGTCTGCTGTGCTCTGTCTCCAATTCCTCTCCTGCAGTTCTGGATCCAGACTATTCCAATCCCAGAGCTCTGAAATGGTTTTCCTACAACTATTATTTCGAAATTCCTTTGCAAGGCATCCATGGCCTCCACATTGTCAAACATTCTTTCTTTACTGCAGTTGACAGGAAATTTAACACAGTTGATCGCTTGTCCTTCTTTGCTGGGTTTTCATTTTTCCATTTGGCCTCTAACCATCTATTGCACTGCCTCTCTCTCCAACTATCCTTTGCTGGTGACTTCTTCATTTCTTTGACCACTTAATATTCAAGGGCGCCAAAGCTCAATAATTGAAGCTCATAGATTAATCATGGGGATCTGCCCTCTTAGTGACCTCATAAAATTGCATTGCTTTAAAATCATATCTGAGCCATGTCCCTAGAATTTATATCATGAGCCAAAAACTATTCTTTAACTTTCCGCTTAGGTTTCTAATACAGAGAGTGCTAAAAATACACATTTTAAGAAAGGAAATAAAAAATATTAGCTGTGGGTTTGTCATAGATAGCTTTGATCAGTTTAAGAAATGTGCCATGTATGCCTAACTCTTCAGTGTTCTAATTGGAAAAGGATGCTGGATTTTATTGGATGCTTTTTTCTGCATCTATTGAGAGCATCATATGGTCTTTGTTTTTGCTTCTATTGATATGATTATGTTTATGGACTTTCATGTGTTAAACCAGCCTTGCATCCCTGGAATGAAACCTACTTGATCATGATATGTGACTTTTTTTGATGAGAAACTGTAGTTGATTAGCTAGGATTTTGTTGAGAATTGTTGCATCTATATTCATTAGTGAAATTGGTCTGAAGTTCTCCTTTTTAGTTGGGTCTTTTCCTCGTTTTGGTATCAAGGTGATGTTTTCTTTGTAGAACATGTTGGGGAAGAGTCCTTTCGCCTCAGTTTTTTGGAACAATTTCTGCAGTATGGGTATAAGCTCTTCTTTGAAGGTTTCATAGAATTCTGGCATAAAGCCATCCAGACCAGCGCATTTTTTTGTTGGGAGGTTTTTTATTGTTTCCTCAATCTCCATACTTGAAATTGGTCTTTTCAGAAGATCTATTTCTTCCTGGCTTAGTCTAGGGAGAGGGTGTGAATAAAAAGGGAAAAAAATGTATTAACCTAATGTTCAATATATGTTGATAACACTTATGATTTGTTATATTGTATCTGGTATCTCTTGTAATTGTAGAAGGCCAAGGTGACCTGAGTATTAGGATTTTAATACACCTTTTTCCTTTCTTAAAATGTGCACATATTTTTTGCACCTTCTATAGACGTTAAAAAGTCAGTATGTTCTGAAGCAAATTCTTCATCTCTCATAAAATATCCCTTTTCTATCCGTTATTTCCCATTTAAATTATAGACTATTCCATAATGGAAGTTTCTGGGGCCAAACCTTAGACCAATCTATGAGTCTTTCCTTTTTCTGTCATCCAAATTCAATTCACTAGTGATCAATTTGATTTAATTTCAAAATGAATTCATAACTCAACTGCCTGTCAACACCTCTAGGTGTGCAGTCTTCATCCAATCCACCATTTCTCAAGGATTATTATCGCAATTGCCCTTTAAATCTTCTCCCTAATTCTGCCCTTTCATTTCTGTTTAAACATGGCAGTAAAAATATGTTAAAAATTTATTTCATGCTGTTACTTTCCAAAATTCCTCCCATCCAGTTCTTCTCCTTATCAGTCAGTGCAGGGACAGAAGACCCTGCATAGCCTTCCCCAAAGAAGACCCTGCCTAGCCTGCCCCAACAGAAGACCCTGCCTAGCCTTCCCCCAAAAGAAGACCCTGCCTAGCCTTCCCCAAAGAAGACCCTGCCTAGCCTTCCCCAAAAGAAGACCCTGCATAGCCTTCCCCAAAGAAGACCCTACCTAGCCTGCCCCAACAGAAGACCCTACCTAGCCTACCCTGACAGTACTGGTCACTTTTCTGACTCTATACCTTCTACTCTCCTCCAGACACTGCTTTATTTGCTGTTTTTCTGGAGGTTTGCACCTACTATTATCTATATTTGTGATGTATTTTGTTCACAAACCTGGTACATCCTACCCTATTCTGTGGCTGGTCCTCCTTCATTGCATTTTTACCACATGCTACATGTAGTACTTGTTTGTCTGCCCTGCAATTCCCTTATTCCAATAGAGAACAAGCTTTGATTTGCCACTGATGTTTTGAAAGTGTAATGCCTACTATTTCTTAGGTACTCAAAACGATTTGCTGAATGCATATATAAGTCAGATTTAAAAAGTGATGGGGAATCAATATAGAGTTAATATAATATTATCTTCAGCTTCCCTGTAATTAATTGAATGAAACCTAAAAAATGCAACTCTTTCCAATGGATTCATATAAAGACTCTCACCAGAAGTCCAAAAACCATATTACAACAAAGATATTTGTATCAGAATGTTTATTG
>NW_003852478.1:2466276-2469882 GCF_000181295.1 Otolemur garnettii
TGCAGAATCACAGAACTGCCAGGTAAAAAGAGCTAGTTGAAGCATGAAAGGTATTTCAAGGGCAAAAAATATCTCTGCTCTGGCACAGGTTAATTAAAGGCATATATTAGTTAGGTAGGACACAAATTCAAAGTAATTATATCCCTCCTCTATTAATTGCCTACTATGTGTCACAACAGTGCAAGGCATGATAACGTCTGTGTGTGAGCCTGTGTGTATCTACAGGTAACACACGAATAATTGAAAAATATTTGTCATACAAGCACACAGAAAAGCCATTTTTTTCTCAGAAGCAAAGACTTTTTAAAATTAGTCATAATATTTCATTTGAAAATCAGGTAGATAATAAATCTCTAGTTTAATTAGTCGATACATTTATAAAAGGGCAAACATTGGTTAAAAGCACATAATACATTTGTATATTCTTCAGCTAAATATTTGTGATTATGTTGATTTGGAAAGCTTCTTTTGAATAGAGGTATAAAATATAATATAAAGTATTTGTAAAAGTCTTAACAATTCAACAGTGGACTCTATATTCTACGTGTGGTTTTTGTCACAGACCTGCTCAATAAATACTTCAGTAAAGGAAGGAGTTGTTCTTTAAGTGCAAACATTTTTGGAAAACAATTATGTACTTACTAACTCTCAGAAGGAGACCTATACTTTTATAAAATTAAGATACAACCTTTTTTTAGGGGGGGGCTGGGTTTGAACCTGCAACCTCTTAGTATATGGGGCCAGCACCCTACTCCTTCGAGCCACAGGCATCACCCATGATAAAGCCTTTTAAAAGCCAGCATTTCTGGAAACATGCCTACAGATATGTCAAAGATAAAGTAGACAAATAGATAACCCACCAGATCATGACGATCTGAAATTTTACTAAGCCAATTAAAAACCTGTATGGTGTCACCACAGACCACGCAGATTAAATGCTTTCTGTGTTACTGGTATCCCTACAGTAGTAGCAGGTGTTAATCCTAGAAATCATTTGTAGATGGAGAGGAACAGGGGTTCGTCCATATGGTCAATGTAATTCGTAAATTGGAGGGAGAAATGTGACAAATTGAGGACAATAAAATAATTTACCATTTTAACAATGAGTATGGCCATACCTGTGTACTCAGGCAAAATACCAGACTAGATATAGCTCTTCATTAATATAAATGCATAATCATAATCAAATTCATATTGGATAGTTAAAAAGATAGGACTTTTTTTCCTCAGGCATTTAGAAAATTTTATTATCAATCATTGTTTTAGGTAGACCTGTAATGAATGCTAAACACTTACTCAGAGAGTAGACTTTTGGATCTTAAAAATATAAACAGTGCACATGCTGAAGCTGGACCAGGTAATCCCCTGCAAACAGTCTTTCCGTCTAAAATTTATGTTATTTTACTGCTTTTGTATGCGCTGGAGAAATTTTGATTTTTCCAATATTGTGTGCTCGGATTAAGATGAATAACCTTAATGGAAAATAAACTACTTTTGGAAATGTGGCGATTCATGCCGGGTGAAATGATTGTTTTTAATTGATTGCCTCGGTTTTCTCGTACACAGGCTTGCCAGTTCCTCTTTGCTTTACAGAAATGGCGTTTATATCTCTGTTTGAAGGCTGCAGTGTTTGAATTATTTTCTAATTATTTTTTGAGGTATTATTCTAAACGTTGATGAAGTTTTTTTTATTTACTGGAACAAAGAGTTTAAATTATTTTCTTCATTCTCCCTTCCAGCCTTCCCTCACCCATTTCTGTGAATCATCAGGAGTAGTGCTGACAATAGCTCAACTATCGTGGACTTTTTCCAAGTAGCTGCCTTTGCTTGGCTTGACTCCAAACAATATAGTTTTTATAAAATGCAAATGATTGACCACATATTTGGTGAACTCCTTGCTGTCATGATTTGTAAGAGAAAGGGTGCTGGATAAGACTATATGCCTTTAGGCAGCATCCGATTGAAATGTTTTCTTTAAAATTGAATTCAGGAAAGAAAATCTACTTAGTATACAAAAAGAGTTCAGGATGCAGAAAGAAATGTTCAATATTTTAACTACTTGTTTGTTACATTCATGCTAAATTAAATTTATTTACATTTGTAATACTCAAATTGTCACGTCAGAAAGCTCAAATTATCCTATGATAATTGATTATAAATAAAATTAATTGCAATGGCCCCACAGGGAAAATATATGTTGTAATAGACAGTAAGGAGATTGGTTTGAGGTTGCTGTGAGCTATGATATCAGGCACTCTACCCCAAGCGATGGAATGAGATTCTGTTTCAAAAGTAATAATAAAATAAAATGAATAAAATTGCATTTTAAAATATAATCTAGAAATGTTTAACAATTGTTGTGAGACCTGCTCATTTACTATCATTGTGTATTAAATGCCACTACAGAGCTTATAAATCCTGATTATATATGTGTGCATATATATTCTTAAGTTTTTGAGATAGAGTTTTGTAGCAGCCCATACAGCCTATGGCTAGGAGGAGTGAGAGTTATAAGAAATACCTGTAATGGAACACCTTGGTGAAAAGGGCGTGGAGAGAGATTTGGTTCTAACAAGCATGAGAGCTCGCGAGATGAGAGCATTGGTGAGTTGGCAGTCTCTACACCTGTGGTGTTGAGAGGCATGAGCTCAGCCTTATATTAGGCTGGAGGAGCAGGCAGTCGGGAGGCGTGTGCATTCTATCAGGGGTCCACTTACCCTGACTCTGTCTCCTCTCCTGCCTGCAGAACGCCAGCACAGTGTCTCTGCTGAAGATTACCAAGCTCTGCTAAAGACTAAGATCTATCTGTTCTAAGAAGACCTTTACTCTCTCTAAGATACTCTGTCTCTCTCTCTCCAGCTAAAGTAGATAGTCCTCAAGCACCTACGAGAAACTGTTCCTGAGCAAGGTAGCTTAGTGGTCCGCGTCCAGAACCTACCTAAGCTGGGCCTGAGACCTGGCCAGTCCTGGGCCCTGACAGAGTTTTACTCTGTTGCCCTGAGTACAGGGCTGTGGCGTCAGAGCTCACAGCAACCTCAAACTCTTGGGCTCAAGTGATCTTCTTGCTTCAGCCTCCCAAGTAACTAGGACTACAGGTACCCACCACAATGCCCAGCTGCTTTTCCTTTTAGTAGAGACAAAGTCTTGCTCTAGCTCATGCTGGTCTTGAACTCCTTGAGTTCAAGTGGTCCACCTGCCTCAGCCCCCCAAAGTGCTAGGTTGACAGGAGTGAGTCACCAGCCCCTGATTGTATTTTCTAAGAGATCTATCTTAACACAAAAAATGAAAATCATTAGAGAATCGGATTTCTTGAATAAGAGAGACACAAAGTACATAGAACGAATAATTTCATAATTATTTCTTTTACACTGATATTACATCCATTAAAAATTTATTTCCCACAGGAATTATTTAATACTTTTAATTTCAGTAAATTTACATTGCAAGTTTAACACATCAATTTCCACTTAACTTAGAACTAGTTCAAATATCTTAAGCCCTCATATACTGGCATATATAATATTTTTGAGTGGATTAAAAATAAATACACAGAAGGTGTCCCTAAAATGTATACACATTTTGAGTGGCACCTGTGGCTCAAAAGAG
>NW_003852478.1:2470125-2478833 GCF_000181295.1 Otolemur garnettii
GGTGGGATTGTGGGAACAAATGGAAAGTCTATTTTGAGTTCTTTGAGGGTTCTCCATACTTCTTTTCAAAGAAGCTGCATTAGTTTGCAGTCGCACCAATGAGTCATTTCAAAAAAATGTAAATATTTTAATCTGAAGAGAGAAATGATAGTAAACTTGATAGAAATGTACCTTTGCATATGCATAAAAAAGGAAAATGTTAGAATGAGAGGGAAAACATGGTCAGGAACATTTAGGGGCATTCACACACAGAGATTAGATACACACATGGATGTTAATTTTCTATAAGCTACATGTTTTCCTTTAGGAAATGGTGGGCAGTGGCTTATTCTTTTGGAATAGATGTGACAAAATAGAAATACAAGAAAAATATTGAGAGTCAGTTTGACTTGCATTCAGTGAGCTTACCTTATAATGCCTTGTATTAATAAAGGGATTAAATATAATGTTCTTAATCTCTTTTCAAAGTACTTTTCTGGAATGTATTTAAATCCTTAGCTTTCCTCTGACTATAATCAAGGGAAATAGTTTTTTTAAATTATTTCTAATAAGATTATGTATATGACTATGACCTTTTTATTAATTTTGAAACCTTATTTTATTCAGTAGTTTAGTTTTTATGGTATACCTGCTTTTTAATCTTAGAGCACAAAGAAAATTGATAAAGAGTTTGAAGATTTTGTCTAGAAAAGTTATGAATAGCTCTTTCTTTAATCTTGTAAAATCTTCCTCAACTCAAATTAAAGAGATACTATGATTCAAAAGTAAGAATATTGATGTCATGTATTGCCCAGCCATTGTGACATTTTAAGTTATTTTTATTTTTTTGATGAGTCAATGACACACAGATGTAAAATCAGAACAAAGAAAATAGCAGTCCTGGTTTCCCTGAGCATGGGGACACAATTGCAGGAGGGACTTTACCTAGTAATCGTAATCAGTATGACCTAATCCTTTGTATCCTCAATGAATCCCAAACAATTAAAAAATAAATAAATAAAATAAAATACAAAATAAACCAAGATATTTTGCAATTAAAAAAAATAACATTACATTTGAGGTCAGAATTCTTGCTATTTTCTCTTTCTAGGATAATTAATCCCAAGTCCTCAAATTAGTTAATTTTTTCCCTCATGGAAATTATAGCATAGCAAATTTAGAAAGACAAAAATTACTGAAAGAAATTAACACTCAGATAATTTGTCAAAATGTACTTGTTAAGGAAGAAAATAAATCTTCAAATAGGATAGTTGGAGGCACTTTGAAGAAGTATTGTTTGCACCGAACACTGAGAATAATTCAGGAATAATGAAGCACATTGCAGAAGTTTAGAGATCACTGCAGTGAAGGGGATAAGTTTGGTTTGTATTTGTTCATTTCTTATAAAGTCAATTAAAATGAACCTGAGAATATCCTATTTTTAATACTTCAACTTGCAAATTCAGATGAATAGAAGGATATGCTCCATCCAGGTGAATAAAAATGTCTACAGACTCAAAATCTTTATAACTCTGAGACCTAAATGACAACTCCACCAACCTCAGTGGTTCACTGTATCTCTACTGTGGACTTGTCATTACACGTATTCTGATGCAGTCATGGTAAGTGCATGTCTTAAGAGCGAGCATCTAAATTGTTCCAGCTATTTGAATAAACAGATTTGTGCTACATGAACATGCTCTCTGTAACTTTGTATGAATAGACATATCTAGGATCTCATTTTTAAAAATAGCTGCAAAGCTGTAACATTCCAAATCTACAACACATTCATAAGACGTTTGAACATGGTCTCAGAGATGAGTGGACAAGCTTTATTCTGAGTTGACCTTGTAGCTCACATGGACCCTTACATGATATGTGTGTATGTAATGTATTAGGTTTTAATGTAAGTAAACGCAAATTCTCACATTTTTATTACAGTTTAAGAAAAAAATAAATTACATTTTACATTTAAATTTGAATTAAACAATGAAAACGTTACTGATGCATCCGTGAAAACCACTAGGAGTTCCCTGGCTCACAGTTTGAAAATCTATTGGTATATGTTAATTCAGCTCTCAAAATACTTTGATTTTAAAAGCCATAAAATTCAACACATAGATTTTTTTCTTTTCACTTTAATTCCACTAATATGTTGGGAGCTAAAAGCGCAATTAATAACCTATCATAAAATATTTGGGAATAAATTAACCATAAGTTCATTGGGCCATAATTTATATGAATATTTTAAGTGTCTCAAAAACCATATAATTATGAGATATTTGATTCTCACATGAAGAACAAGTGTTCGGTAAGCTCATAGAGTTTTGAGAATTATACTTAAAATATAAAATTGCAGCATTTAAGATTGAACTTGGGGGGGGGCGACACTGTGGCTCAAAAGGGTAGGGCGCTGGCCCCATATGCCAGAGGTGGCGGGTTCAAACCTAGCCCCGGCCAAAATAAATAAATTGTTAAAGATTGAACTTGGAAACTTTTTAGAATGTAACCTACTCTACTTGAAATATTACTAGTGTCAAAATTATAAAACTTCCTGTAAAATGAGGGTTTTTAAAAATTATCCCTCTCTGAATGTCTGGGGATGTCTCTGTTATTCTCTCAGAATTCCGTGAAACTCCCTGAAGAAGCGGATGTACCTAAGGGAACTTCGGGTATTTTTTAAAGAATTCTGTCCTCGAGGTTTGAAGAGGATGCGGTGATGTGTGTGACGTCTGTTCCTGATAATCCGCGAATCCCTTCTCATCACCCACCGGACTAAGCTGAGCAGTCTTTACAAAAGCATCTCGCTAAAACTTCAAAAATGTGTTGAACAGGTGTTTACTATTAGTGCCTTCAAGAACTGGATTCTTAATTTACAATGTCCCATCTGGCATATTAAAGATTATATAGGACACATAATGGTGCGCAAAGGCGTCTGCTTCAAAAACTCTAGTGTGTGTTTATATTTATCAAAATACAGTTAAGTGAAAAAACCTGATGGACCAGCGGCATCACACCAGCACGCTGCTCCCAAGGAACGAACGGAAAGGCCTTGCTCTTTCCTGAAGCAGCGTCGTGAAATGACAGGGAAGCCACCTGAGACCCCAGCGTGGTGATGGAAGGTGACAGAGTGAGAGAAATAACGAGACCAGAGGACGCGAGGGGGAAATGGGAAACAGAGCGCAGGAGCCCCGGGCTTGCCCTGAAATGCAAGGCGGCCCCCACCTCTCCCAGACCTCCTACCTGGTCACCCCAGGACACCCCAGGACTCTGCGCAGAGCCCAGAGCGGTGCAACCAGAATGGGGCCACAAGGGACAGAAGGCACCTGCACACTCGTGTGCACCGCGCCAGGGTTGTCCAAGTGGACCGACGCGTGGCTTCCCGGAGCCCTGTCCTCTGACTTGAAACCAAATGCTTCACTACAGAGCAAAACAGGATCTGAGCTCGGGAGCGGCACTGGGCGATCACTTGGCGTGTCCTGGGTGAGGCGTGGAGAGCTATGAACTCTGCAGCACAGACCCGGCACCTGCAGGACCCTGCGCCCGTGAAGCAGCCGCTGCTCGGCCGCCTGAATCTGCCCTCGGTGCCGGCTGCCTCCTGCCTCTGGGCCCTGACCCCGCCTTCAGGTTGGCTCAGCCAGCCGTCCACAGGGCCCCTCTTCTGGCTCAGATGATCTTCTCTGGGCTCCAAAAGCTCTCAGCTGGGGCACAGCAGGTTGTCTCTCGAGAGGGTTTGGGTGGCAGCTTCAGGAGGCCCTCAGTGGAGCACAGAGATCCCAGGTCCCCGGCTGCCGGCGCCAACCTCTGCGGGCCTGAATGGACACTCACCCGACCACCTCCCTGCTGCAGACCAGCCTACTTGCTGCTCAGACCCGCATCTGCCTGCGAGGCACCAATTTTGAATATTCAAAAGCCAGAAGAATCACGAATCAGCAATCTCATGAATCATTTCGAGGAACCCGAAAAGTTAGAGCAAATCAATCCAAAACCCAGCAGAAAAAAAAGACCAGAGAGAGTAGAACTATATGAAAATAGCAACAAAAACCAAATGTAGATTCTTTGAAAAGATAAACAAAATTGACAGACCTCTCTCTAGATTAACAAGAACCGGAAAAGAATCTATTTCATGAGCTTAATTGGAAATGATAAAGGAGAAATTACAAATGGTACCATGAAAATACAAAACTTCATCTTTGGATACTGTAAAAATTTCTTTGCACATAAACTTGAAAACATGGAGGAAAAGGACCAATTCTTCGAACCACACAGCCCACCTAGGCTCAATCAGGAAGAAACAGATTCCTGAACAAGCCCTTGTCAAGTACTTTAATTGAAACAGCAATGAGCAAAACCCCGGACAAAAAGGTTTCGCAGCTGAATTTTGCCAGACCTACAGAGAAGAGCTGGTCCCCAGGCTGCGGAAATATTCCCCAACGTCAGGAAGGACTCCTCGGCGACTCATTGTATGAAAACAGCATCACGTTGATCCCAAAGAGGTGAAAGGACTCAACCAAAAAGAAATATTACAGAACGACACCCCTTATGAATAAGCAAAAGGATGACTACACATCTATTCAGGCATAGCGAAGCACTGTTTAACAGACCCATTAAGAACTGTTTAATTTTTGGCTCCGTGCCGTAGCTCAGTGATTAGGGCGCCGGCCACATACATGGAGGCTGGCAGGTTCCAGCCCACCCTGGGCCTGCTGAACAACAACAACAACTGCAACAACAATAAATAGCCGGGTGTTGTGATGGACGCCTGTAATCCCAGCTACCTGGGAGGCTAAGGCAAGAGAATTGCTTAAGACCAAGAGTTTGAGGTTGCTGTGAGATGTGATGCGACGGCACTCTATTAAGGTTGACATAATGAGACTCTGTCTTAAAAAAAAAAAAAAGAATTATATTAATTTTCAAGGGAAAAGTGCTTTTAATACATGTATTTGTCAATAATTTGGTATCAGACTTTCTAAAGTAAAATGGTACTTTATAGACTTTTGTCTGGTAGAAACAAAAATTATTTTTGTGCTATGTATTAGATAATCCCAAAGCTTATAGTTTCATCGTTTAACCTTAATTACCAGTGTTATATCAAAAGAGTAATCTCCTGAAGAATTATTTTTGTAGTTTGTGTCTATACTTAATCCATAAAACAATCTGTTTAGAATGAAATGTACCATCATGTAGTTTCCATCATTTATTAATCATCTAACTGTGACCCATTTTAATTCTATATTTGTTTCAGAGTCATAGTCGTAATGTTTTGGAAGATACAAGTTGACAACAGAACTCTAAATAAATCTAGGAACTGCCGTGGGAAGACTTCTTTCTTTACCATCTTTCTAAAGTCTGGGATTTTTGTTGTGCTTTAGTTTAGTTTGTTTGGTTTTCCTACGACCTCCAAATTGTGAGGAAGCTATTATTGAGTTCTAGCCACAAAGGATTTTACTTGAAATATATTTTGAGCAGGGACTCGTATGTATTTATGGGGTATTTATGTTATAGGATAATAGTTATTCTCAACTCCTGATTTCTGCAAGGACATATTATAAGTAGAACATTTTATTTCTCTCTTCTCTCTACTCATTATGCAATCGAAGACAGAGAGAAACATTTTCTGACTGGTTTCTAAGTTTGGGGAAAGTGACTAGTCATGCATAGGACACTCTGCTGGCAGTATGCTATTCCCCACCACATGGAAGGCAAGTCCCAACTCACATTCTCGTGATTAGGTGTGAAAGCCTGTCTAGATCTCATTCTCATGGGGTTCTCTTAAGACAGCTAGTGTTTAATAGTAACAAAGGGGATATTCTGGCCTTCATCTAATATTTCTTCTTTCATTATCCTTCCAGAACTCTGACAGGGGAGTTGTTAATTTTATTGGGTGACCCCTTCTGAGTCTAAGCATTTTCTAATTATCTATGCATAAAATATCATCTCCCATGAAAAGAATAACAAGGTAACTACTGCAGTGTTCTCATGCAATTATTTTGCTGTAAGACTCGGAATTAATTGCCTTAGTATTTCTTTAGAAAATCAAATGAAATTATTATCAATACATATGAAAATCATGTCATTATAACTGTAAGAAATAAGATTCTTAAGGAAAACATTATCTAAAAAATATTTCTTTTAAAGATGAAATGAGATTAAAAATTCTGCAAATATTAAAGACTCTCCATGAAACCATGCTTTACTTGGGTTTGGACATAACATTTAATTATCCGTGACTGACTCAAAGTCCATCAAAAATTTCACAGACAAAATTCAAAGTCAACTCACTCTTTCTTATTTAGTCCACAGTGCTGCTATTATCAGAACAAAAAGGGGTTTTTAAAGACCTTTCAGAAAGATATTTCAGTTAATAGAAGGGAGATATTAAAATTAGATCAGTGGGACATCAAGTTATTGGCAGGTTGAAGAATTCTTTCAACATTTCCACTTTTCAAAAATGTTATCATTAACCCTTGAAAGAAGAAACTGTTCAATATACCCTGGGCATCACACACACACACACACACACACACACACACACACACACAGAGCCCATCTTTTCTAGGGTGACAGATATCTAATAAATTGCACTAATAGTATATATAGTTCAGTAATACAATAAAGTAACAGCCAATATTATTGTGGATTTACATGTGGCATGTACTTGGAAAGTCACTCAAAGTGTATTTAATTCTCACAATAAATCCACCAAACATGGATTTACCATGTGCCATGTGCTTAGACAAGCACTCAAAGTGTATTTAATTCTCACAATAAATCAAACAGAGTTGTTATCCGTTTTTTTAAAAAGGGTAACAGGAACTAGGGACAATAAGTAAATTGTTTGAAGTTAAACAGATTTAAGGGATTACACAGGTAATGCTCCTTCTCTTGTGTGGATTCCAGGTGTAGTATCACAAACACCTGCAGGAATCATCCCCCTCCATCTTACTCTCCGAGGAGCTGCCGCTGGGCAGAGGAGATGCAGGCTGAAAACCCTGCAGTGGAATCAGCGAACTGCAGGTCAAACGTTGACCAGTGCAGGAGAGAACACAGACTAAAATAAGCAGAAAATAAGCATCCCTTATTTCTGCCACAGAGCATCTCTGAAGATAGTCCCGGAGTCTTGCTAATCAGACCTTCTAGTTAGGGGTCAGTTAGGGCCAGTTAGGGATCCCAGTTTCGTGTATCAGCACTGCCTTCAATCTGCCTCACACTTTTATTTTCCTCACTCATATACCTCTGAGATTTTATTCTCCAGCAAATTGTAAGCACTTGTTTTTCTGATTTAGGCTTTAAATCAGGTAACATGGGATAAAATAGTGCTTCCTCACCAAGCTGTCTCCTCCAGCACTGTGATAGGAGGATTCACTATTAGTCACATAATACGGCTGCTGATAAGTCATTGTCTGCACACCTGCACAGCAGTGCACAATGTGCGAGCTCAATAAATCACTGTTGAAGAAGTCAGCGCTTATATCCACATACATACGCTCACATGCAGGACATAAAATGGTGGGTGAAAATCTCTATTTCATTGTGAATTTTATCAATTCACGTTAGGTATGATATTGAAAATTGCAAAAAGAGAAAAAGGATGAAGCCCTCAAACCGAGGTGAGCACTGCTAGGTGAACCCTGGGCATTTGTCGTCTGCAATGTTAGAAGGAAGAGCACGGGCCCAACTTCCTCTTCCACCCGGGGGGAGCTCAAGTCACCTTACACAGCCAAATTTGGGCAAATACTTCATAGAATGATCTGTCTTTATTACATTACTGACTCACCCCACACAAACTAGAGGCCTTTGCCAAATTTGTATAGCTAGAAAAACGAAAACATAACCTTGAAAGAGTACTCAACAATTATTAACAGATAAAAATACATTAAATGAAGGAAAGGGAATTCAGTCTTAGAAAATAACTAGTATTTCTCTATATAAATAAAGTTAATATAGAGAAGACAAGATTAAAACATAATGAGAAACGGTGAAGTCTGAAACCAAATGTAAGCTAAAAATGTTTCAGTCTTGGGCTGCACCTGTGGCTCAGTGAGTAGGGTGCTGGCCCCATATACCAAGGGTGGAGAGTTCAAACCCAGCCCCAGACCAACTGCAACCAAAAAATAACCGGGTGTTGTGGCGGGTGCCTATAGTCGCAGCCACTAGGGAGGCTGAGGCAAGAGAGTTGCCTAAGCCCAGGAGTGGGAGGTTGCTGTGAGCTGTGTGACGCCATGGCACTCTACTGAGGGCCACAAAGTGTTCTGTCTCTGAAAAGAAAAAAAAGAAAATGTTTCAGTCTAAATATCAATATTTCCTCATAAGCATCTTATTGCTGCTAGCATACTTTAAATTTTGAGACATAGCATTTTCATTTAATTTTACTCAAAATGTTATCTAATTTACATTTTTACTCTTTGACATATATATTGTCTAGATTTATATTATTTAGTTTGCAGGTATTTTCAGACTTTTCAGAGATCATTTATAATTTATATTTTAATTATATTTTGCTCTGAGGACTTACTTTGTGGAGCTGGAATCTACAGATATTTATTGGGATTTTTTTATAGTCCATAAGATATTCTATTCAGGCAAAAGTTCTACATACATTTAAGAAAAAGTATTTGTCTACTCTTAACGGAAGGAGAATTGTATGAACCTAAGTAGGTCAAGATGGTTGACAGTCCTGCTCAATGCTTTCTAGACTTACTATTTTTCAGCTTACTTTTTTTTTTTTT
>NW_003852478.1:2484255-2513496 GCF_000181295.1 Otolemur garnettii
GCCGAACTTCTTTCTGGGCTCAGCTCCCCGTCTTTGACTTCATAGATTCTGATTCCAACCAGTTTTTCTTCCTTTGTTCAGGAGCCTCTGACCAGGGTTGCTACCAGTCGGCCATCTTCCCAGAATCCCCAGCTTACTTTTTCTAGTAATTGTAGAGAGGGAAAATGAAATATCCCACTATAATTGTGTATTTGTGTTTTGCTCCTTGAGTTTTATCTGTTTTTGCTTCATGTATTTTGAAGTTTCAACGTTCAGTGCATAAAGGAGACTTATGTCCCTTTGATGAATTGAACATTACTATTCAAGAACTTCCTTCTTTCTATGAAGTCTACTTTGTCTGGTATATCAATATAGACACTTCTGTTGTCTTTTGCTTCATTTGAGAGCTTTTTCCACCTTTTCATTTTTCACATATACATAGCTTCATAGACATGAAAGGCTATGGGCAGCAAAAGTACTCAGGTTGTGCTTTTTATTCAGCCTAACAGTCTCTGCCTTTTAATTGGTGCATATTTATCATGATAATCATTGCACTTTAATTTAAATACATCATTTTGCCGTTGTTTTCTACTCAGCTTCTGTACTTTGTTCACTTTTTTTTTCTTAATCTGGATGTCTTTCATCTTATTGTCTACTTCGTGAGCGCACAAGCTATAATTTCATTGTCTAGTTTGTGGCCACTCTTGGTCTGTATCATAGCGTATGTCCTTAATTTAGCACAGTCTCCCTTGAAGTGATGTTATACCACTGGACACGCAGTAAAGGATCCTTGATTTCATTTTCTTCCCTCTTGGGATTCGTGCTATGATTATCACGCTTTTAACTCTTACACGTGTTGTAAAGAGTATACTTCTCTTTTGGGATTCGTGCTATGATTATCACACTTTTAACTTTTATGTGTGTTGTAAAGAGTATACTTCTATTTGTTAAATAATTATCTTTTGAAGATAGCTAATTAGGAAGGATTATTCAGTGACCCGTGTAGCTGTGGTCCTGCCGTTATCCATTCCTTTGTGTAGAGTCAGGTTTCTAGCTGGTGCAATTCCCCTTCTGCCTGAAGGACTCCTTTATATGTTTCTTACAGTACAGTTCTTCTGCTGCTGAATTATTTTACCTTTTGTGCCTCTCAAAACCTTTTTATATCTCACCAAAGAGAGAATTTTACAGTGACAGAATTCTTCATTCAATCCTTTATAAGTATTCCCTGCTGTCTTCTCCCTTCCATTGTTTCTGATAAAAAATCTTTGCTGAGTAATATTATTACGCTCCGGGGTGAGTTGCTGATGATCATTTTGGTCAAATGTGTGTCGTGTTCCTTGTGCTTGGCATTCATTGAGCTTATGTGCGTGGATTGATGGTTTTCTCCAAATCATTATCAGTAAATTTACATGAATTTTTGACCTTTATCATTTATGAATCTCTCGACATCTGACATGTAGCCTGTGAGTCTTTGGTATCTGGGGAAAATTCTCCATTCTACAAAGTGTGCTCTAATAGATGATGGACTTGTATTTTCTTTCAAAGTCTACTAATTTATAGTGAGATTGTCTCATATTTAATGCCTTACTTGATGGGCTTTCCAACCAATTAACTAAATGAACAAACATTCTAATTAAATATATTGATTAGTTCCCATGT
The DNA here is from genome assembly GCF_000181295.1 of Otolemur garnettii. Classification (NCBI taxonomy): domain Eukaryota; kingdom Metazoa; phylum Chordata; class Mammalia; order Primates; family Galagidae; genus Otolemur; species Otolemur garnettii. The sequence goes on from NW_003852478.1 coordinate 2,485,894, forward strand.
TTTAGGCATTTGAACACTGAACAAACTATGAGATCAAGCAACAGCGTTCAAACTCTTATTTAGGTAATTTTATGCTTATAATTCAGCAATTCTTCCTGTAGAATTTCTTTGTTCTAAAGTCTTTCTGGATATATATACATAATTTGTATCACATTTATGTTTATGAAGTCACGTCATTCAAAACTTCCAGAGAAAATATTTTATTAGTCTACTCTCAGTTAATATCGCCATTAGAAAATAATTAAGTTGAACATCTATAAAATTCTTACCGTTTTTGTTTTAATTCTTTCTGACAAGCTTTAGAATTGCGATTTTGGTCTATGACAATTCTGACACTCCAGTCATCTGGGACATAGAAAATGGCTTAACTATATTGTGTATCCTTTCTGGCAAATAAATCAGGTTGTACATTTTCATTGTTTGGAACAAGAATGATGTTATTATTCATCTCGTCTTAGACTCTCTGACATTTGATCTACCACGTGAAATAAGGTTTTTTTAAAAATTTGCAACAAATTTACTGTCAATTGTCTTTGTGGCAGTAACTTATATAAATGGATTTTATGGAAATTGCCAGTGTTTCTTTACAGAGTAGGAGTGATCTCTACTTGTCTTTGTTTCAAAGCACATCTCATTGTTACTCCTAGTTCCTTTTCAATAGTGAAGACTGGTATTAAAAAAGGGAAGAAAAATGTCAAGGCAACAGATCTTAAGCATCATTATTTTTGTCCTTAGATCATCACACCCCTATTTTCAAGAAAAGATTTTGAAACACTTGTCCACACTACTATAAATGGAGAATTTATTGCCTGTTTGACTCCTACACATTTAACGTATATGTTTGAAACATATATGTTAAATTTGTAGTGCTTAAATGTAATGAGTGAGTTAAAAGCCCGCAATTGCCTGAAACAGTACTAAAGGGCGTCTGGATAGTCATCGTTTTACCTATTTGGGCATGAGAAATAAGTAACGATTAAATAGACACCTTTCTGATGCACACACATTTTAAATACCAACTTTAAAATATTAATAGTAGACTCTCTAACACAGCCTTCCCCCCAAAAATAGAAGAGGAAATGGTCGTTTTGTAGAATTCTGTGAGTCCTGACCTCAGCCCTATTATAAAACACTGAAGTTTCATTCTAAGAAGAAAACTATAAATAATAGTATGTGTAATAGAAATGTATATCTAGAAATAAATAATTTTTTACACTTAGATCTTACATCTTTATCATTTTATAAAATCATATCTTTAAATATGGAAATTGTCAACTTACATAGATATTGTCAAATGGCTATTACCAGAAACAGACCTTATTATTTCTATAACAAAACTAAGAAGCATAAGGAACAGAAATACTGTTGTTATCACTAAAGCATAAAAGGGGAAAAAAGCTCACTTACGCAAACGACAAATTCCTATGTCAAATGTGACAATATTTTTTCATTATAATATATGCAACATATTTATTAGAAGTGAAACTTTGCCCCCAAATTATATTAACCCTAAAAAATAAGAACCCCAGAAACAAATTGGCAAGAATGTGAAGAAATTATACCCTTCTACGATGATAGTAAAAGTAAAAGATTGTGCAGCTACTGCAGAAAACAGAATGATGATCCCTCAACAAATTAACTGTAGAATTATCTACATTCCAGCAATTATCTTTTTAGGTATATATCTAAAATAATTGAAAGCAGAGATTGAAACAGATATTCACATGCCAGCGTTCACAGTGGCCCTTTTTACCACCCAAATGCCCACTGATGGATGAATAAATAAATGTGATATACACATAAATAGGATGTTATTCAGCTTGAAACGATACGTGCTGCACCATCAATGAACCTTGAAAATATTATGCTAAATGGAATGAATCAATGCAAAGGACTGTGGTATTCCTCTTACAAGAGCTAAACATAGTAATTGGATTCATAGAGACACAAAGTGGAACAGTGACTACCTGGGACCCAGGGAGGCATGAATGGGGAGTCATTTTTTTAATGAGTACATAATTTCAGTTTAGGTAATGGAATTTTTCTGGAAATGGATAGTGGGTATACAAGAGTGTGCACTTAATTGTACTGAAGTAAATGCTCAAACATTAAATATTATATTATATATATTTTACCAAAATAAAGAAACAGGAAAAACTAAAATGTGTATCTATTGAGGAAAAGAATTGTGAGTTATAATGAACAAATTTTTAATGATTAAATGTACTATGAATAATTAGGTTATAATAACCATGACTTGAGTTGGCATGTGCACAATAAAATATAATGCATTTCCCAAACTTATAGAAATGCAAAATAAAATTTAGAAGAGTTTAGGTAAGCATTTTTATGTAAAACATTCAGACAAATACAAAGGATAAAGATATTTCTGTTTTGACGAGAAATATGAAAGTATGTATCTTAAACGATGTACCTTCCTGTTGTCATTCTTGAAAACTTTTTATGTAAGGAAATCTTTTCTTCTAAATTAAAACTGGCAAAAGAGTGGAAAAATTAATTGCGCATATCCCCTTCTCTGCTCCTGATAAAAACACAGATGTCAAGTCTCAAATACAGCTGAAGAAAATGATGCCACAAGGAAATTGAACTTGTTCCAAAATTAACTGCGGGCCAATGAGAAGAAAATCACATGCCTCTCTATGTTTAGAATACATGGGAAGTTTAACAGTCAGGGTAACACTAGCATGTACTAAACGGATCAAAGATATCTATCAGTTCAAACAAAATATAAATTTGATCCTCAGTCTTGTTTAGTCAAGGGTACTGTTCATCAGAAGGTGCTTGAACCTACAAATGATGACTCAAGAATCCAAGAACTTCTATGTTAAGTTTTTCCATTACGTCTTAGCATCATCAATGGGATGGAAATAGGAGAACTTCAGAAATACACGTGTTCTTTTCTAAAGCCTTAGCCAAGCTGTGATGCATATCATTTCTCAGATCCCCTTGCCTGACTCTAAAGAATGCTGATAAATGTATTCTACTTTGTGTTAAGCAAAAAGAAGAAGAAAAAGAAGAAAGAAAGAAAACTATTTATCTGAGCAATCATAAATGTATTCCAGCATCGTGCCATAAATTAAGAGTAAAAATTAATTATATAGAATATGGTCAAAGCTGTTATTAGGAAAAAATCCACATTGTTAAATTATTTTTAATTAGAATTAGAAATGCATAACAAATATTCTTCAAGAAGGTAGTGAATTAATTCATACCTATACCATAATTAGAAAATCATGAGAAAAATAAAGAAAAAAGCCCATACTAGTTTTGTATGGTCCATGACTCTCTGTGAAGAATATACAGGTTGAAATTACAGTGTAATTTTAAATAAGATGACAGATATTTGCCCCAACTATGTTCTCCCCATTTTTACTTTGATTTATGAAAATAGCAAAAAATAATTTGGCATGAAATAATGAGAAAGTAACATAGATCTCAAAGCCTCCACGTGTAACTCAGGAGAAATATATACTATACAGCTGCCAGGTAATGTTCCTACTTCAGTGGCCAGTGTGTGTTTGCACATATGTGCACGTGTGTGTGTGTGTGTGTGTGTGATAGAGGAAAGAAGTGGGCACAGCCTTGTGTTATATTTTACGTACTGATATTACCCTTTCAGTGTTAATCAGACCAGGTTTTATGGATCAGGAATGTCATCACATTTTCCATTTCTTTCTGGCTTGGTGACAAAATTATTTTATCCTAAGGGCACTTGCCCTCAAGGACTAGATGGCTATCAGCTGTGATCTGAAGAAATAAGTCCTCATTTATACATAGCAAAAGAAATCAGACTGAATCCCTAGTTTATTAAAACAATGGCCTTTGTTCATTGTTCAACTAGGTCTTTGAGGGTCTGTCATTCCAGAGGGTCACTCAGAGTTTATGTCCCGGCTGTTAAAACTGGCTTTGTGGAAACCTGCAGTCAATTTTGATGTTTTCCTGGGAAATGCTGCTATTTTTTTTTTCTAGCAGTACCATATAGTGTGTCGAGGAAAGAGGAATGTCATCACACTGATGGCTTTAGACCTGGTATGATTGAAGCACTAATTGATCTGATTAATTATGTCCGTCAGAACTCCTGGGTGTGGAAGGTGTTCATCTACTCAAATGAATGATTTCTACAGCGTGGAGACACTAAGGATGCTGGGAAGACAATTGAGACCCTCACTATTGCATTAGAACGGGGCATGGGGGAATAATTCCCTTAACTACATTAGAAATGAGATGACCTAAGCAAATCCACTGATTTGTCATACCTAATTTGGCCAATTTTCTTTGTGTTTTACACACAAAGTAATAGCTTACACTTTTACTAATAATAAGAAATGAATACTTCCTGTGAAGAATATTACCATGATTAAAAATCCCTGGTGTAGGTCTGGATTGGCTGGGCTCAGATCACAGTGCCATCATTTTGATGTGATGCCACCCGGAGCAAATTCTTTAAACTCTTTTTTATTTCTGTTTCCTCACTTTTTATTCATAAAATGGCTGAAACAGGGCTGAAAACCTACCTTATAGCAATGCTGTGTGTGTTATAATGACTAACATACTTCAAATGTTTAGAAATGTACATGGTGAGTTTTAAATGTTAAGTAAATATAAGCTATTATATTTTATACATTGAAGTTAATCATCTGACATTATAAATATATTACCATGAGGAGAATAGACAAACCAAAAATCTAATGGTCATACTGTAGGTGTTAAGTCCTATAGCTAAAAGATTTTAGGGTTAAATAGCCATTATATCTGTGTGTGTGTGTGTGTTTGTGTGATGAAATTTATCAAGTGATCTGGACTAGGGGATGAAATTTATCCAGTGATCTGGTTATCTGAGATAGGGGTTTGATTTCCTTCATTTCATTGAAGTAGTCAGGCTTACAGAAGGGAAATACTATCACTGTGCACAACTCGCAGAACAAGACATGAGTAATACATGAGTTGCTCTGTGAGACTCAAATGGACACGTACTCTGCAAGCAACCTCTGGAAGTGTGTGCAGTAATGTTTACAGGGGCTGGCAAAGTGGGTTTCCACAGTAACTTGACATCAAACCTGTGACCACAATTATTAACACCTTGTTCTAACCCATTGCACTAATCAGATAGAGCAGAATTTGAATTGGCTTAAATGGATGCAATGGTCTGAGTAGCAATTCTCACATTAGACTTTGCAGTAATAAGAGAAGGAATGTTCTTCAGCCCCAAAGTGGCAGAATCCTCATAGTGTAATATACTTGGTCTATTTATCTACACAGAATGAAATTGCTCTCTATATTTAAACACCTGTTGGTCTTAATGATTGCTATTGAAATTAAACATTTTCCTAAAATGTTGGCTTATACACTTGCATAAAATTGCTGCTGAATATTTATAATTTTATAACACAGGTATAGAAGCTATGTGTGACCATTACAAGCACCTTTTAAAAGGAAAGACATCAATTAGAGAAAACTAATATGTCGTCACTTAGCTAAACATAATTAGCTGCACATTCTTTTCACCTTACATTCAGTATCGGTTTAGTTATTGGTTATGGATATTGAACTCAGAAAATACTTCCTATTTATGGAATACATATAGTTCTTATTTACTATAAGGTCTTCCCAGAAATGTCTGTTTAAAGCAGCCCGCTGCAATCATCCTAAGTCTGACGGTGTTTACAACCTGCAACTATTTTATTTCGTTTCATTTTTTTTCCTCTACTATTACACTGAAATTCTGGGATATTTTATATTTCTAGTCTGGCACAAAATACGTTCTCAAATTCAGATACATTGCCACAATTCCTTATCTAAAGCTCTGAGGACTACATGTGTTCAGAAATAAAAGAATTTTTTTTTTATTTTAGAGAAACAAAGCAAACATATATCAAATGTCACATCACACCCCAGCAGAGCCTGCAGCAATCCCCTGTAATCAAACAAAATATTATTTCCTCAGCAAAATATGTGAACGTTTATAAAAGTGAAATCAACAAGAAATCTAGCCTTATATAAGCTTGTGTCAGGTCAAGTTTTGTCTCCCAATAGATTCCAGAAACGTTTATGTTGTCACAGTTTATGGTTTTATCAGGAATGGCCAGGAACTAAATGAAGGCAAAGAAGAAATAAATGAAGGAAGAATTTTTAATTTTACATAAAGAGTCCTGCAATGGCTTATTAAATGCAGATTAAGAGAATATTGAACAAAAGAAGTTGGATAGGTTGTGTATAAGGGGCCAGCCATTTAGACTTTGAGTTTTAGGGCACAGCAGAAGGCTTGGAACATGGACCAAATCCAGGGAATGGTGGCCGTGAATAAGAAAAGCAATGAGAGATGGTCGAGTCTTGCTCCCATTCTTTGCACTGCCCTTTTCCTTAAGTGTATTAACTCAGTCAGTCACCTTCACCACGTGAAGGTAGTGCTGTGTTTGTTTGTTTTTTTTCTGTTTTACATATTAGGAAATGAGAAGATTAAATTATTTCCCTAAGATCATAGCACTTTAAAGGGAAGTGTTGGAATTCAATCCAGAAAATACAGGTCCAGAATCCATGTTTTAGGTAGCATGATGCTTCATTTATTCCCATAATTCCTTACACATTGCAGTAATCATAAAACACTGTTGGAAAAGAGTTAAGAAAACCTAAACCAAAATAATGAGCAAGCAAATCTTTACTGTGTGATGAGCTATGTCTTGAACAAAAAAGAATTTAGAATTAATCAGACCTGGTCTCCATCAGGGATTGAATCCTTATTGGCTATTCGAATTTTGAGAAATTTACTCTTAGTCTATTAAAGTCATGATTTTCATCCGTAAAGAGCACATGAGAATAACATTTGCCTCTCAGACTTATTGTGAAGATTAAATCAGGTAACCCACCAATACTGAAATTTCTTTAACAACTTCTACAATCTAAGGAATTATTATTTTTTCTTATTAACAACCAGGTTTCACTGCAAGATATCATTGATAGTTTAATGTATTCACTTGGTCAAATTATACTATCTGGTTATTCAATCAACCACTGAGACAAGCTGAAGGTGTGTTGTACATGTGGTTAACAATTAGTTGACTTTGAGTAAAGATTATCCTCCATTGTCTAGTTGGGCGTAATTTAATCAGTTGAGCAGCTTTAGAGACAAAACTGAAGTTTCCTAAACAGGAAGAAATTTGTCTCGTGCGCTGCGCTTTCAAGCCTGCTAGCCTGCCCTCAAACTTTAAACCTACCTATGGACCCTGTGATTTCATAAGCCAATTCTTTGAAATACCTCCCTCATATATGTATACATATATACGTATAAGCGTATATGTATATATACACACACACATATATTGTCTACTGGTTCTATTTGATTGATAGAACCTTGACAGATAAAGTGCTTACATATTTTATTACATTTTTTGATTAGTATTTCTGACGCTTAAGAGGGCACACCCGTGTAGTTCACAAAGCCCCTGCAGCCACTCTAGCTTGTGTTTGCCATTCCCCTGGGGTACCTGGAACAGCTAATTATTCCAAGAAAGACCTCCCAAATTTCAGAATAGGGGAGTATATAATTTTCATTTCAAACCCATACTCCTACAGAAATTTTGAAATTTCCCTGTTTTTGTTAATTCTGTACTTATTTGGGGAGCTTCCCATGGGTCCTGCCACAGAGGCAATTTGTACCCCATGTTCTAGCTGAGCCGTGACGATTCCAGACTGTGGGTTACTCCCCTCACTGCGCCTACTGGCCAGTTTCTAAAGTGACGAAAGTCTGAAATGCAGACCTTCCCCGGTGCCCCCTGCCTCGTCCTCCTTGTTGTGTTTATATCTTTTCTATTGGTTATAATTTTAAAGAATACTTGGAAAAGGGAAGATTTTAAAAGTTCTTCAGAACTCTGCATTTTTTTTATTTCTTAACAAGAGGCACTCTGGAAAGCAAATAAAGAGATGTACGGTGATATATTTGAGAATGTTACATGGATGGGTGGTGGCTGCTGTGCAGATTGTAGCCTTCCATTTCAGTCCCTAATTGTGTTCCTCTTTGGGGTGTGCTAGCCATAAACCCACAAAAAGTGCAAACAATATCTTTACTAATGGCTAAAATACACAAACAACCAAATAAAACAATAGCAACCAAATAAAACTTAACCAGGGTGAAATCATGTTAGGGACTGGTTTTTAATGTATCGTCTTATATAATTTTACAATTCTAACCCTTTTCTTATTAAACCTACATAGAAATAGCACACACGTGCTAAAACCACACTACAGAGGTGATTTTAAAGGTATAAGGTTTAGATTATCTGTGTTTCCTGCGTTAGAAAATATTGTACAATTCTCTGAGCTCCATAAAGTAACAAGTGATTTAATGTTACAGATTCAGTTCACCAAAATTTAGATAACCAATCAGAAAATCATTACATTATATTTACCAAATAAAATAAAACCCTCCAAGTTCTCTATAATGTGTCCTTATTTGTGCAGTGAAAACCTCATTCTTACCCTTAGGCGAGAAATAAGTCACCATTAAAGGACAGAAGAGCCTGCTAGAGCTTTTGTCCAGGAAGCAGAATAAAGGCCACGGAAACTGTCATCATTAGTGGCTATAACAACCAATTGTATAGAAAATGCACAAGATTTGTAAAAAGAAAAATCATGGATCAAATGACATTTGGAGATTCTAGTACCTGTACAAAATTAGACAGACCCATTCACTTCTCCAAGCCTCAATGGTATAAACTCATGTTTAACACAATTGAGACAGAAATAATTACATATAGAATATTTTAGAATATTTGCATATCTACACATTGGCAGTCAGGCATCTACAGGAGGTGCCAAAAAATATATTCACACTTTAGGAAAGGAAAAAACTGTATTAAAATTTTCATACTCAATTATAGTATTCAACTATAAAATCAACTATTAAAATCATAGTACTGCTTACAAAAGATGAATACAAGTCATGTTTTATGAGTCTTATAATTGCAGAAGTAAAATACTTGGATTTTACAATTTACATGTTTTTCCTTTATTAAAAAGTGTTTACATTTTTTGACACCCTTCATATCAGCTTAGAAACACTGATACCCTGATAGCAATGAGTGTACTTAGTACTTGGGTCTTGGTGTGTCATTCCCCATTCAAAAGGAACCAGAGCTTCTTGGGGAAATGGCTGATTCTAAGATGAAAGCAGAAAATATGTAAAATAAACCTGGAGTATACTATATACCTCCCATATTTTAAAAGTGCCAAAACAAATAGTATATAAGGGGCACAGAGCCAACTGAGAGAACTCTAAACAACCAAAGATAGAAGGAAATGTGGTCAGCAACTTAAAGTTGCATTGAAACTCAAAATATATATTAAATATCCATTAATCCACATGAATATTTATGAAAATAAATACTTGAATACAGTAAATGTGGAAGATGAGACAACTCTCCCCTACAGCTGAATTCCCAATAATTTATGTCAACAGCCCTGGACAAAGTGATGCACACAAGTCTACACCTCCATGTGAGGACTGTACTTAGTGACTTTCTTCTAAAGAGTGTCTTGTAGGCAGAGAGTTGAACAACCCCACACTGGGCAAACAGTACACTAGACAAGTGATTATCATCAGTGACAACTCAGGTGGTGATAGGTACGCTTGATACACGATGAAAATAGCACTTACCTTTGTGGTCTTCCTCTTAACAACATCTGACTCCAGTAAGGTCACACACAAAAAGAATCACACCAACTTAATGAGAGTTATTGTACAGATTATCGGGCTAGGACTCTTCAAACCTGTCACTCATCAAAACAAAGCAAGTTTTGGAAACTGCCATTGCCAAGAGAGTCCACAATTTAATGAAGTATAGTGTATGATATTTTTGGAATAGAAAAGGGATATTAGAAAAATGCTTAAGGAATCTAACTATGGACTTTTGTTAATAGTATAATGTACCAATATAAGTTCCTTTAATTGTAGGACATATACCATACTAATAGAAGAAATTGATAATATAGGGGAAAGTGTGAAGTCTGTGATAACTGCCAGTACCATTTTCACATTTTTCCTGTACATTTAAAGCTTCTTTAAAATAAAATACTCATTTTTAAAAACACTTGTGCTTATTCTAACCTCTTATTTCCACAGTATCATTACTTCATTTTTATGTCCTAATATTGTACCCATAACTTTGTTTGAACTTGCAAATTTCCAAATCCTCATTCTTGCCTTTGTAATCCATTATTAAAACTGAATGCCTTTTGTAGTTGTTTACTTTAACATGACATATCATTTGTTAGCCCTATTGCTTTCATATTATAATCACACTTCCAGTTTCTGAAGATTGATTACTTCATTTCTACCTACTAAAAATAATAATCTTTGTATTGCTACCACATCTCATTGTCCTATCTGAAAACAACACATAATATCACATAATATCAGAGTTATTTCCATCAGTCATTTTTGTCTTGGACAAAACAGCTTTGGTTAAAAGATACTTTACACATCACCTACATAGACCAGTTATCCTATAAACATCCACATTAATCACTTTATCATACAGTATTATAAAGTAGGGCATTTTATATTATTGGATAAATCAAAGATACTGTTGGCAGAAATTGAACATCCAGGACTGTATATTAGTTTGCTATTAATTAATCAAATATTGGTGGTTTAAGCTCCACCAATACCTTGACTTTCTTCATCCTTCCAATAAACTAGAACAAAGAGATAAAATGTTGGAGTTGGTGAGCTTTAAATTCCCAAATAGCTATACTATCTATGATTGCATGGGTCACTGAATGGTGACACAAACCCTTCACTTGCATAATAAGTTAATTAGTTAATTAGTAATAAGTTGAGCTGAAATGGCAGAAAAACCACTTACGGTCATCAGAGATTCACAAATAATAAGGCCAACGCTAGAGGGCGCTCTACGGGCAAAGGTCTTCATTTTTCATGGGCAGGACATCACTAACTCGGCTTACATACAAGGCAGGGCATGAGGATGTACAAGAAAGATGATGACTCTTTCCCTAGAGTTCTCTAGTGCATTTACAGAGTATCTCATTGATATAACTGGTACAAATGCAGTTCTAGTTACACAGAACACTGCTAAAATGATTATTGGAGCCTGGATATTGGAAGTGGAAAAAGCGGAATTTTTACTGTATTAATCAGTAATATCTTCAAAAGACACAAAAGCCATAAACTACGATATACCAATATACATGAAAAATACATATGTCCTCCATCAACCTGGCTGTCACATTTAGTATAGGCATTAAAACAAATATAGGTTATTTTCAAATCTCATTAGCTATCGAGATAATGTTGTTTAGGTTTATTAATAAGTTGATAGCAACATATATCGATGTTAAATATTAATTTTCATTATAAAATCACAAGGTTTATTTTTATACGTAGGTTCAAATTTTTTATTAACTGGTTTAGAGTATTGGTAATATTAACACTATCATTCTTTGTCATGGTACCTTTTTTGTGGCAGACACAATGGTTTTAGTCTGTGTGTAAGTGTGGGTATGTGCGTGTGTGTGTAATCTTATGCAACAGTGCTAAAAGAAAAACGCTGTTATCCATATTTCATCTGTAATTGAACTGAGGTTTAAAATTATTAATTAGATGCATTAAAGTCTCCCAGTTAAAAATAGAATAGTTATTCAATTCTGGGCCTATCTAACTCAAAGACAAGGAAATAAAATGCAGATACAAGGTTCTACCAGAAATAGAGTCTGGGAGAAATTTTATTTTGTCTTCTAAGGACTTGTTTTATATTTTTAATCAGTTATTTCTGTGTTAGAAGTTTTAGGTCATGTGCAAAAAAAATGACAATAAAAATAAAATGCATGATTGACCATAATGGGAATAAATACACTGAAGAAAAAAAAAATGAAATCTTCTCTTCCTACAATATTCACTCCTTCAGAGAAAAACAATAGTTACAATCGACATTTTGATTTCAATATAGGATGTGATCGATGACTGGAAAATGCACTTGAGGAAATGATCACTTCTTCTCATGCCCGAAGGTTAAAAGTTGTTCACAGTTCTCTGTTGTACATTTCTAGATCTTGTTTTCCGCTGACATTTAAAGACGGGGGGAAAAGTTAATCGAAAACAGAGTTTCACCTACTTCATTTACGTTTACAATAAATAATTTAGAATGATTCCCTATGGTATATGCTGTTGGCAGCACAATAATCCAGAGATAAACTGTCAATTCGTGGGGTTGTGGACACATTATCCTGGTTTCATTTCAATAAAAATAATCGTGGGTGCCAGATTCTGTAAGGCAGAAAACCTTGCCAAAAACCAATGGAGGAAAGAATGTTTGCAATGATTTCCTTTGACAGGCCATGTTTGAGCATCTGAAAATCTTACAAGGAAAATAAGACACAGGATAGACCCTGTCTTGGCAAAACTCCAAGAATTCATGTTGTGCTGAATAAATTGCAAAGTGCTATAAATAAGTCACGACTAAATATTGAGCAAAGAGGTCTTTCTGGTAAGTAAACAATGCACAGTGGTAAATAGCTGGGAGAAAAGACGTTACGATGTCTTTGCAAATGGAATTTTATAACAAAGGGGCTATGTTCAAAGTGTACAGTCAGTTAAAAAAGTTTACACAAGGAATTACTTTTTTCTTCTTTAAACCACTTAGAGCATATTCCCAATTATTTTTTCTTTACTTCAAAATAACCACTTGTGATCATACAAGAAAAATATTTTGCATAAAATTAATACTTTATTGATACTAATAGTTGTGCGTATTTATGAAATGCATGTGATAATTTGATATAAGCATGCCATGTATAATGATCAAATCCGGGTATGTAGGATATCAACCGCCTCTAACATTGAACATTTCTTTGTGTTAGGAATGTTTCAAATCTTCTTTTCTAGCTATTTTGAAACGGATAATAAATTGGTGTTAACTGTGACCACCCTACAGTGCCATCAAACACTGCAACCTATTTCTTCCATTTCAATGTATGTTGTGTCCATAATAACCTCACTTTATCCCAGCCCCATCCTTTTAAGCCTTTGAGAGCCTCACCATTTCTCATCTCTACTTCCATGAGATCAAATTATTTAGCTCCTACATGTGAATACAAACTTGTTATATTTGTCTTTTTATATCAGACTCATTCCAGCCTGCAGTCCCATCTGCTGTTGTTAATGGTGGCATTTTGCTCCTTTTCATGGCTCAGTAATATTCTATCGTGTGTAGATACCACATTCTTTACACCTTCATCTGCTGATGAAAACTTCAGTTGGCTCCACATCTTGCATATTGAGAATAATACAGCAATAAAATGCCAGTATCTTTTTGATACACTTACATTCCTTCCTCTGGATAATATTTTAGTTCTGTGAGAAACCATCATAATGTTTTCCATAATGGTTGTACTAATTCAAAATCCCACCAACAGTGTCTAAGTTTTGTTTTATTTGCATCCTCACCAGCATTTGTTATTTTTCTTTTTTGATTCTCTTGACTTTTAGATAATAGCCATTTTAACTAGGGTGTAATGATTTTTCATTATAGTTTTTTTTCTTTCATTTTCTCAATGATTAGCGATTTATTTTTGTTGTTGTTGTTGCAGTTTGGGCGGGACTGGGTTCAAACCTGCCACCCTTGGTATATGGGTCCAGCACCCTACCCACTGAGCCACAGGAGCCGCTCAATGATTAGTGATCTTGAGTCTCTTTTGTGTATACATCATGGCAATTTGTGTGTCTTCTATTCGGAAATGGTTATTAAATCCTTTGCCACTGTTCAATGATATTATTTTATTTTGTTTATTTATTTGTATTTATCTATTTTACTATTGACTGGGTTGAACTCCTTGTCTATTTTGGATAGTAGTCCCATGTTGGATGAATAGTTTTCAAATATTCCTTCCCATTCCACAGGTTGTCTCTTCTCTCTGTTTATTTTTTTCTTTGCTATGCATAAGGTTTCTAGTTTAATAGAGCCCCATTTGTTTACTTTGGGGGTATTTTTTGCCTATGTTTTGGAAGTCTTAGCCTTATGTCCATAAGTTCTCTCTAGAAAAGTGTTTTAGAGTGTCAATCCTATGTTTCAAGTAGTTTTATAGTTATGGGTTTTATCTTTTAAGTTTTTAATCCATTTTGAGTTGATTTTGGAATATGCTAAGGGACAGGGTTCTAGTTGTATTCTTCTTCATATGGATATACAGTTTTCCTAGCACCATTTACTGAAAAACAATCTTCTTCTGGATGTATAGTTTTGTAACCTTTGTTGAAAATCCATAGACTATAAATACTGAGATTTACTATCAGCCTCTCTATTCTCTCTGGCTGGTCCATGGGTTTGTTTTTATGTCAATGCTGTGCTTTTTAGGTAATGAAAACTTTGCAGTATTGTAACACATTGCGATGTCTCCAGCATTTTTCTATTTGCTCAGGGTTGCTTTGGTTCTTTGGAGTCAATTCCACACAACTTTTGGTGAATTCCACACAACTTTTGGGATTGTATTTTTTTTTTTTTTCTATCTCAATGACATCAAAGAATCTCATCAGTATTTTGATAAAAGTTGTATTGAATTTAAAGATTCCTTTGGGCAGTGTGGTCATTTTAACAATACTTAGTCTTCTGATCCATGAGCATGGGATGTCTTTCCATTAGTTTCTGTCCCCCTTAATTTCTTTCATTAATGTTTTACAACTTTTGTTGTGGAGGTCTTTCACCTTCTTGGTTAAATTTATTCCTATATTGTTTGGTACCTATCATATACAGGATTCTTTTACTGATTTTTTTCAGCTACTTTTTCTTTTATTGTGGGGTATTTATTGAAGGTACAAAGAACCAGGTTACATTGATTCCACTTGTTAGGTAAAGTCTCTCTTATAATTGTGTCCCCCCCGAAAGGTGTGTAACACACCGTGACCCCCTCATCCTCTCCCTCCCTCCTTCTCTTCATTCTCCCCTTTGTCCACTTCCTTCCCTTATTCCCTCTCTTTGCTGTCCCCTCCCCCCCAGCCCCCACTGTGTACTAGGTCATTAATTGTCCTCATATCAGAATTGAGTACATGGCATTTTTACTTCTCCATTTTTGTGATGTTTTACTAAAAATTATGTGTTCCACTTCCATCAAGTTAATACAGAAGATGAAACGTCTCCATCTTTTTTAATGGCTGGATAGTATTCCATTATATATATATTTTTAGTAAAACATCACAGATATGGAGAAGCAAGAATCCCATGTATATATATATGTGTGTGTGTGTGTGTGTGTGTGTGTGTGTGTGTGTATCACAGCCAATTAATCCATTCCTGGGTTGGGGGGCATTTAGGCTGTTTCCACATTTTGGTGATTATAAATTGAGCTGTTATGAATAGTCTAGTCTATTGCAAGTGCCCTTATGATAAAAGGATTTATTTTCTTCTGGGAAGATGCCCAGTAATGGCATTGCAGGATCTAATGGGAGGCCTAGCTTGAGTTCTTTGAGGGTTCTTTATACTTCCTTCCAAAATGGTTGTATTAGTTTGAAGTCCCATCAGTAGTTTAAAATTGTTTCCTTCTCTCCACATTGAGGCCAGTATCAGCAGTTTTGAAATTTTGTGATGGGGGCCATTCTCACTGGTGTTAGATGATATCTATCTCAGACTGGTTTTCATTTGCATTTCTCATCTGTCTTCTTTAGAGAGGGTTCTATTCATCTCTCTTGTCCATTGATACATGGCATTGTTGACTTTTTTTCATGTGGACTAATTTGAGTTCTCTGTAGATCCTAGTTATCAAGCTTTTGACTGATTCAAAATATGAAAATATCCTTTCCCATTGTGTAGGTTTTCTGTTTGCCTTGATTATTGTCTCCTTAGCTGTAAAGAAGCTTTTCAGTTTAATTAAGTCCCATTTGTTGATTCTTGTTGCAATTGCCATGGCAGTCTTCTTCATGAAGTCTTTCCCCAGGCCAATATGTTCAAATGTTTTTCCTATGTTTTCCTTGAGAATTTTATCATTTCATGCCTTAAATGGTCTTTTATCCATCTTGAATCAATTTTTGTGAGTAGAGAAAGATACAGGTCCAGTTTCAGTCTTTTACATGTGGATATCCAGTTCTCCCAGCACCATTTATTAAATAGGGATTCTTTCCCCCAGTGTATGTTCTTGTTGGTTTATTGAAGATTAGGTGGCTGTAAGATGTTAGTTTCATTTCCTGGTTTTCTATTCAACTCCAGATGTCTATTTTTGTGCCAATACCATGCTGTTTTGACCTCTATGGCCTTGTAGTGTAACCTAAAGTCTGGTAGGCTGATGCGCCCCGCTTTGTTTTTATTACTAAGCATTGCCTTAATAACAAAGAAACTATACAGGATTTTTCTGATTCCGTACAAAACAAAGAATTATTTTTTCCAAGTCTTGAAAGTACAATGTTATTATTTTGATAGGCATAGTATTGAATGTATAGATTGCTTTGGGAAGTATAAACTTTTTAACAATGTTGATTCTTCCCAGTCACGAGCATGGTATATTCTTCCATTTGTTAATATCCTCTGCTATTTATTTTCTTAGGGTTTCGTAATTTTCTTTATAGAGGTCCTTCACCTCTTTTGTTAAGTATATTCCTAGATATTTCATTTTTTCAAAGCTATGATGAAGGGGGTTTTGTCCTTAATAATCTTCTCATCTTGGCTGTTATTGGTGTATAGAAAGGCTACTGACTTCTGGACATTGATTTTATATCCTAAGACATTGCTGTTTTTATTATTATTATTATTATTATTACTTCCTGGAGTCTTGTGCTTAAGTCTTTAGAGTTCGCTAAGGATAAGATCATATAGTCAGCAAAGAGGAAGAGTTTGACCCCCTCTGTCCCCATTTGGATGTTCTTTATTTCCTTCTCTTGCCTGATTGTATTCGCTAGAACTTCCAGCACTATGTTAAATAGTAGTGGTGATAGAGAACAACCTTGTCTGATTCCAGTGCTAAGTGGAAAAGTTTTCAGTTTTACTCCATTCAGTAAAATATTAGCCATGGGTTTGTCACAATTAGCTTCAATCAGTTTAAGAAATGTGCCACCTGTGTCCATACTCTTCTGTGTTCTAATTAGAAAAGGATGCTGAATTTTATTGGATGTTTTCTCTATATCTATTGAGAGAATCATATAGTCTTTGTTTTTGCTTCTGCTGGCATGGGGAATTATATTTATAGACTTGCATATGTGAAATCAGCCTTGCATCCCTGGGATGAAACCTACTTGATCATGATGTATGACTTTTTTGATGATAAGCTGTAATCTATTGGCTAGGATTTTGTTGAGAATTTTTGCATCTATATTCATTAGTGAAATTGGTCTGAAATTTTCCATTTTTGGTTGGGTCTTCCCCTGCATCTCAGTCCTGGACTCTGGGCTCTGTTCCATCTTTCACCCAAGGTCTCTCAGCCTGAGATTCTATGACCCTAAAGATGGAGACTGCAGGGCAGCTCTCCTAAAATGGCTGCTGCAGCCTGCAGCCAAACAATGACAGTTCTGTTCTAGCCCAGTGGCTCAGTCCCAGACCCTGGACAACACTTAAAGTCACCTGCTGTCTCACCCAAGTTCTCCCTAAGTAATTCAACCAAGTGTAGGGTGACCAGACGTCCCGCTTTTGGCAGAACAGTCCCACTTTTCAACAATTTGTCCCGCGTCCTGCAGCATTTTAAAAAAGTCCCAACTTTTGGAAAGAATGCACAAACGGGCAGGAGAACAAGAAGGGAATTTATGGTTTTTGGCTGCCATGTGGTTATTTCACCAGAATATGAGTTTTATATTATTTTTGTTAATTTTATAATGTTAAACTGTAATAATAACAAATAATTGCTGAGAAGTGATTATCGAGAACTGCTTATCAAAGTTTGCATTGTTGTCAGGCCCTGCCCTGCCCCACCCCAACCCCGCCCTCCACCCATGTTGTCCCACCTTACGGATGTTAAAATCTGGTCACCCTAACCAAGTGCCTGAATCCAAAAAAGAAAACAACCCACAGAGAAAGCCTTCCCTGTCTGTAATCTTGCTGCTGTTGTAGCTACAGCCGTGACAGCCACCACAGCCTCAGACCAAATGCAACTACTTCTCCATTGCTTTTATCCTTCTCCTGGGGTCCAGAAGTCTCTCGCTGCCTCTCTGCATCCCCAAAGGGATGTTTCTGGGAACAGCCCACAGGGCAAAGGTGCCTGGAGTCTTCCCTGTCCAATCTCACCACACTCAGTTGCAAAGAAGCTGTTACTCAGCTGCCATCTTGCCCCACAGCTGATTTGTTATTGGTATGTGGAAATGCAGCTGAGTTTTGTGTAGATCTTATATCCTGCATACCAAGGAAAGCTCTCCATGCCGTAGCAAAATGATTATTGATTAAGGTTCAACACACAGTTGCTGTGGCAGATAACTTGACTGGGATAAGGGATGTGTAGATAGTTTGTAAAACACTATTTGGGGATGTTTCTGTGAGGGTGTTTAGCATGTGAAATGATAGAGTAACTATCACAACAATATGGTAGACATCCAATATCCATTGAGAGCCTGAACAGATCAAAGAGCCTGAAAGAGGTTGGATTTGGTTTCTTTGCTTAAACTGGGATATTCATCTTCTCTCAACCTTTTCCCCCCAGTGAAGAGTTTTTATGGCTCTGAGCTGATGCTGGCTGGGCTGGCTGCTTCACTTTCTTCTTTCTCTCTCAGCCTCAGAATTTCCCTGTCACTTGCCTACTGAATTCCAGTGTTCTCTCTTTGACATTCTATTTGGTGTGTAATTATCCATTCACTGTTTAGATCTTTCTTTGTGGCGGTTACACGTGCTAGGGGCTTGTAGTAAGATGTCTTCTAGCCTAAAAACTTAGGACCAATATTTTCAATTTAAAAAGAATCAAAGATAATATTAGTTTGCTCATTTGAGACATGTATAAAACTTCAGGTTGAGTGAAGGACTACAACTTTGGGAAGTAATAGTACTAGAGAAATGTAGAATCAAATACATTTTTAATAAAATAAGAACATAGACATGAAGGGAAAGTCAAAGAAACATATAATCTACTGTGGGGCTGGAACATTTGCAGCAAAGGCTGAATAAATTCCTGAGATTCTCAACTTCTCATATTCTGTAATAAAAAATACTGTAGTACTGAGAACTACAGAAATGCCCCAAAGCTATATGTTTATATAATAATTAAGAGAAATGTCTGACTAACCATTTAAGATAAAGGCTGTACATATTCCTAGTACCATTCCCCAAATTGTTTAAATTTGAATATCAATGTCTTGACATGTATAATTCAATAAATTATGTAAGACATTGATAATCTCTTTGGGACAGGTGACCTCTAAAGTTATGTTAGTTGTTAATGAGAAAAAAACTCAGATAGGGTAGTACAATTCTGTATAAAAGATTTGAAAGATCATTTGTTGGTTTGTTTTGTTTTGTTTTGTAAAGAATGTTCCTCCTCCTTGGAGCACTAGAATATAAAATTGCTATAGATACATTACATAAGAAATTCATATTATTTTGAATAGCGGAGAAAAAATTAAAATAATTACAACATTTAAAATTCAAAATGAAGATTATTTCTTTTGAATCAAGTTGTCATTGATCAAACCTACTTATACTAAAAGACAAAAGAAGAAAATACATGTCTGAAATGGTTTCCTGGATTGCAACAAATGTCCTAAGACAAATATTATTGAAAACAAGTATTATTGGAAGTGAGCCAGTGTCTGAACAAAGAGTATTTACAGAGAATCTGAGTGAAGCTGAAAGACTCTTGGAACTAAACCACAGTGGCATGTCATGTTTGAAAAAATAATAGTTGAGGAGGTAAGTATCAGCTAAAGTAGTTAACTCTTAGAGCATTTAAATGTCAACCTCAGATACATCCTCATGAGGTAATCAACTTCATGAAAGAAAGAGAAAAACAATCAGAAAATATAAACTTCTTTTTTACAAAAAAAGGACATACCATATTCTTCTCAATATAAATAGTGAATTATAGATGAACATGCATATATAAAGATTTAGATGAATACAGTTTAAGTAAAGAATTATCTAGTCAGGACAATTGAATAAAGTTAATAAATTTTTATAGCATTTAATAAATGTGTCAAATTTCTTATCAGAAATATAAATCCGGCCCCAAAGAAGACATGTTAAAAGAATCATTATTGAGGGTAGGGCACCCTACTCATAGCTTTGTGGGTAGGGTGCCCGCCACATACACCAAGGCTGGTGGGTTCAATCCCACCCTAGGCCAGCTAAAACAATGACAACTGCAACAACAAAAAAGTAATAGCTGGGCATTGTGGTGGGTGCCTGTAGTCCCAGTTACTTGGGAGACTGAGGCAAGAGAATCACTTAAGCCCAAGAGTTTGAGGTTGCTGTGAGCTGTCATGCCATAGAACTCTATGCAGGGTGACAGCTTGAGATTCTGTCTCAAAAAAGAAAAGAACAAAAAAGAATCACTATTGAGATCTGTGTTCATTTAGATTTACTAATAAAATGAGCTATAAATGAGAAGCTGTAGAAAAAAGGATTATGAATAAATGTTCTTATTTCTTCACCATTTTCAATGTAAACAACAACAACAGAAATAATGATTACCCCAGAAATGGTATGATTAAAGGTATCCAGTAGATGGATTAGCAATCTTTAAACTACCCATAATATTTACAGGAATAAGAACAAGCATGGAATGGAAAAACGAAGTAAATATAAATGACAGAAAAAAATAGTCTACAGAAATAAAAACTATGATTTTATAAATATTTTTTAAATGATAAACGTGTGTACATCACTTCTAAATGGTAACAAAGGAAACAAAACACTCAGCAAAGAAGACTTAACAGTGATTTATGTAATCACAGAATATCTGAAGAATCCGAACCAGGACCATCAATAGGGTCACTATACTACATATATTGTGATTTGCAAGAGACAATCAAATTTACCTGTTTTCCCAAACATTTTTTTTTTGGAGACAGTCTCTCTTTGCCACTCTTGGGAGAGTGCTATGGAGTCATTGCTCATAGCAATCTCAAATTCTAGGGCTCAAGCGATTCTCTTGCCTCAGTTTCCCAAGTAGCTGGGACTACAGGCACTGGCCACAACACCTGGCTATTTTTAGAGATGGGGTCTCACCCTGGCTCAGGCTGGTCTCATACCTGTGAGCACAGGCAATCCACCCGCCTCGGCCTCCCAGAGTGCTAAGATTACATGTGTGAGCCACTGTGCCTGGGCCTGCAAAGACATATTAATAGCTTTTTAAACCCTATTTATATTAAAAAGACCCAGATTGGGTGATAACTTTATTGTTATTCTAGTCCCAAAGGTCATTGGGGAATATATTATTATCTCCTCCTAGAGTACAATACTAGAGATTAATAGATTGTGTACAGAGGGATCTCACATCATTGCTAGTATGAAAAATTCTTGCTATTACTTATTGAAAAATACAATTATAGTAAACAGCAACTGTAATGCATTATTTTATTTTCAAAACTGTATTCATTTTATAGCCAGCCTTGGTGGCCCATGCATGTAATCCTTGAACTTTGTGAGGCTGAGGAGGGTGGATTGCTTGAGCTCAGGACTTAGAGGCCAGCCTGAACAAGAGTGAGATCCCATCTTTACCAGAAAAGAAAAAAAAAATAGAAAAACTATAGGGGCATGGTGGTGTATACCTGTAGTCCCAGCTACTTGGGAGGCTGGGCAAGAAGTTTGCCTAAGCTCAAGAGTTTGAGGTTGCTATCAGCTATGATACCACAACACTCTACCCAGGGCAGGAGAGTGAGACTCTGTCTCAAAAAAAAAAAAGTATATATATAATCATTTTATTATTTTCTTCTCTATCCATCATTAATTTTGGGGGTAAGTTGGATGAGTAATGTTGTTTAGTCACAGCCATCAGAGTCGGGGGTGCTGGTGTATAGAGCACTATCATTATGGGTTTGATGCTATGTATAGTAACTGGTGGATAAATTCCATTATCTTTACAGTGAGGTTAGGTTTTGAGGAAGATATAGATATATCTTTACAAAATTGGGTATGCTGATATTTTACTTATGAGAAGTAATACTTCCATGTACATACAGATTTGAAACATTGCAACACAGGACTGTGATTAGCACGAGTCTTTCCTGTGCATGAAGTCTTTTGCAATTCTTACAGCTTGGGGAAAGGTGATTCAAACACTTAACTTCCGTCCCTTTTGCCCACCAGGAAAAGAGTTACTGGATTATGCTTAATACATGACCTAAAACTCTTAAACAAAGAATTATCCTCTCTTGTTTGTTGGCTATTTTGCTCACTATATGAGTAAGGGTTCTTCATAGAGACAGAAATAATAGAAGATATGAATAAATATTGATATTGACATATGAGAAAATTTCTTATAAAATTTAGCTGACAAGATTATATAGCCAGGTATTGTGGCAGGAGCCTGTAGTCCCAGCTATTTGGGAGGCTCAGGCGAGAGAATCTCTGCAGCCTGAAAATTTGAGGTTGCTGTGAGCTGTGATGCCACAGCACTCTATTGAGGGTGACATAGTGAGACTCTGACTCAACAAAAAAACAAAAATTATGCAGGCCCAGGGTCCCTGTGATTTGTCATCTGTAAAAGCTGGAGACCCCAGGAAGTGAGTGGTGTGGTTTAGTCTAAATCCTCAAGTATGAGAATGAATGGAGCTGATATTCAAGGAAAGGAGAAAATATTTTTTCACATGTTTGTGGGATCTCACCTAATGTGCACAATGCAAGGGTACATTTTAAAACAACTAGAAGCATATTATACAAATCTTACCACAAAAAAAAAAAAGTAAGTGAGGTGATGGCTATGTTAATTAGTTTGATTTCAGCCTTCCACATTGTATATCAAATCATCACATTATACCCCATAAATGTGTACAGTTATGATTTAATAAAAATTACATTTAAAAATTTTAGAAATTAAAAAAAAAAAATAAAAGAGAAAGGAGAAGATAGCCCAAGCCAAGCCAGGAAAGGAAATCCAACCTTCCGTAGACTCTTCGATCTGTTCGGGCTCACAGTGGATTTTATGATGCCAACTACATTAGTGAGGTAGTTATTCTATCTACCAGTTGAAATGCTAATCTCTTTTAGAGGCATCCTCTGGAAACAACCCAAGATAGTGTTTTATGAACTAGCTGAGCCCAAATTAACCGTAACAGCAACTGTGTGCTATACCTGAACCAAGAGTTATTTTGGTGCAATGCAGAGAGCTCTCCTCAAAATGAAGTTGATCAGAAATGAGAGTATAACTTAAGCATCTGAGTGAGAGACTTGGAACTCTTTCAAAATAAACCTGAAGCTCATCTTGCCCTAAGCCCTTTCTCATTTTACAAACAAATACATTCCTCTCACTTTGAAAAAATATTGGAGTAGATTTTTTGCTACAGGCAAGTATCCGTATCCAAAAAGAGATACTGGACATTCCAGTGAATATTACTGGCATTTTGTATAGGTGGAGCTAAAGTTGTTTGAAATTATTGATATAGGAAGACAAGTGGCCAAGTTTGCAACTTACTACTATGATTAATTTCTCTTAAGTTTGCTTTGCTTTTCAGTATTTTGAATCTATATTCTTACATACCCGTAGATTCATGATTTTTGTACTTTCTTAGCAAACGTTCCTTTTCTTTTAGATATAAGACTCTTGATCACTTGCGTATAGGTGTGTGCATGTGTGTGAGTTTATGTCAGCAGGTCTTTTTAACCTTCTGACAAGAGGCCTAAAGTCCCACTGGCTTTCCTTGCATTAATATTTTCCAGGAATATTATCCTTATACATTCATTCATAACATGGTAAAAACGTGTTCGCTTCTTAAAAACACTAAGACAGTTTTTGAAATTAATATTTAGCAACATAAAATAAAATGCACCCATTTTATGTTTAATGCATTGTGAAAAGTGTCAGGTCTTGTAATTATTACTAGAGTTAAGTATAGGAAATTTCTTTCTTTTTCTCTGAGACAGTCTTGCTCCATTGTCCCAGACTAGAGTGTCATGGCCTCACCAGCCTAGCTCACCGCTATCTCAAACTCCTGGGCTCAAGTGGTCCTCCTGCCTCAGCCTCCAGAATAGCTGGGACTACAGGCACCTGCCACAGAAAGAAGGCGTGTCTTTTGTGGCTTATAAATTCACAATTATACATTTTTGGGTTCACCAGGTATAAATATTTTGGATGGCTATATTCTACACTATACAAAAACAAACATAAGAACCAAGAAATTCTTTCTAACACCCTTTTAATTGTGTTTGTAATTGTAACACTCTTTTCTTATTCTTTTAGAATTGGTTCGATACATAATATGTATTCATTTGCCCTGTCTTAAAACAGTTGAGAGTGATCACAATAATAGACACAGTCAAGGTGTTATTAAATAGTGGCAGAGAA
Source organism: Otolemur garnettii (assembly GCF_000181295.1). Classification (NCBI taxonomy): domain Eukaryota; kingdom Metazoa; phylum Chordata; class Mammalia; order Primates; family Galagidae; genus Otolemur; species Otolemur garnettii. The sequence continues at coordinate 2,510,317 of NW_003852478.1, forward strand.
TAAAACTCTGAAATGAGGGGTGGTGACTGTGGCTCAAAGGAGTAGGGCCCCGGCCTCATATGCTGGAGTTGCCGGGTTCAAACCCAGTCCCAGCCTAAAACTGCAAAAAAAAAAAAAAAAAAAAAAAAAAAGAAAAAGAAAAAAAGAAAAGAAAAGAAATAAAACTCTGAAATGAGTAAAAGGTAAACAAACTAAGCAAAAACCAGTTAGAGGAAATTGGAAGTATTCCTCAGTCCTTCTTCATCCCCCAAGTTCTACTTTTCTCTTGTCCAGATCAAGAATGTTCTTTAATTAATGACTTTGTTGTTTTCCTACACTGGGTAGTTTCTTCACATGTACAATTTGACACTTACTTTTGGTCCCTAAGATGGCCAGAAAAATAGATTTGAAGTCATTGCTGTGGCTCACCTTACAGAACCTTTGCTGTGAGGATTTTCTTATCAAATGTGTAGAGTGTCCTAAAATCATCTTGTCCGGGGATACAAAGTCTTTGTGCCCTCAAAATATTCAGTACTGTCTCTGTAAAAGAATGTTTTCAGAGAATCCAGATCTCACTCTCATTGTTAGGACACGTAATTGCCTTAATATTTGAAAGTTATTTTCTGAGACACTTTGATCCTCCCCTTCAATCTCCCAAATAAGGAAATCCAACCCTTTATCTGTAAAGTATTAAGGCAATAGAGGAGTTATAAGAAGAACTTCGTTTGGGGAGATATATACATTCACCTTGCAAACCCCAGACTCTAAAGCCTCATTCTCCAAACCACAATGTCATAATGCTACTAAGTGATTTACCCAAGGTCACATCATTTGCTACATAAAATAATGCAAATCATATTCAGCCTCTCTCCTGCAGAGTCCAAAGTCTTACCTTTATGCTAGGCTGCCTTGAATTTATTTTGTGTAACATTATTTTCATGAGTGTCACAAAATTAATGGGATAAAGGTATCTCATTTGAAAATATTAAATAGTAACAGAGTAACCACCATATCAATGTCTTAAAGATTAATACTGATCATTATTATGTTAAAATCTATCGACCTCTTGAGGACACTGTCATGTAACTATGCTTTTTTTTTAATCTTTCTGTACCCTTCATACAACCAGACGTGTATTGAATATTAGCATAATCTTTGTCATCCTTTTTCCAGGTCGTATTTCCTTTCTCTATAAAAATACTGAATTAATTTCATCACGAATGAATACACATCATCCTATCCCTACACCTTGAGCCATCTGTAGATTATGGGAGGACAATGTTTAAAAATTTAGCATCCAGGAAGATGATGCTTCAAATATGCTGGCCTTTTAGTGCCTCTTTTAATGATACTTTTCTCTCTTCAGCTATACGTGGTCATTCTTTAGTCTCGTTTATTAATAATTACATCAACCTCTTCAAAACCTTAATTTCCATCAGGCCATTTTATGCCCCTGGTATCCTAACATCCCATCTCATTCTGTACGTCAGCTCCTGTAATGCACACACATGTGTAAACCACATTGAGACTTGCACATGTAAAACCCTCCACCTACCACTTGGTTACTTGCTCCTATCTCTGTGTTCTCCGTTCTTTATTATAAACTAAGACTCCCTGGTTTATGATGATGAAGGAAACATCCTTATTCTCTCACTTCATAAATATTACCTGGCAAACCAAAATCCTTTTCATATCGTATTCTATCTATTGTGCGCCAGAACCCACTTTGTAGCTGACGGTGTTTAGAGGAAGATCCACAACCATGTGAGTTGGTCTGATTTGAAATCAACATGATGAATTTCAAATAGGCCAAATAGCCCTACACTTTTATTTTGTCTTCCTGTTTTTTTTTTCTATCTCTTTTCTTATTTTGATACTCATCTGCTTACTTTGCATTGTTTTTTAATTTTTTTATTAAATCATAACTGTATACATTAATGCATTTATGTGGTACAATGTGCTGATTTTATATATAATTTGGAATGCTTACATCAAACTGATTAATATAGCCTTCACTGCACTTAATTATTATGTTAAGACATTTATACTCTACTCTTAATAGATTTGACATGTACCCTTGCAATATACACCATAAAGGAGGTTCCACCAATTACCCTCCCTTCTACTTTAAAATTTCTATAAGTAATGAAAATTAAATATCCAAGAGCAGCTCACCGCACCTGCTTGGATCAGAGTTTATATATTCTGCCTTCATTCCTGCTACTATGGATAAAATGTCATGCCCTTTACAGGCTGAGTTCTCTGCCTGGGTTTTGAAAGCCCATTTTTCCTTGCTTGTTCAGGGTGATGGCGTTTCTTGAGATTCTCTGCTAACTCCTACAGTCAAAAATTTCATTTTTTACTTACTTATTTCCATCAGCATAAAAGTACGTATTCTCAAAGTTTTTCTCCATTCTAAAACACAAACATCTTTTGGTTCCATATCCCCAACCAGTCCCTATCTTATTTCTGTTTCATTGATACCAAACTTCTTCCAAAAGGCATCCATGCCCATCGGTGTAAAATCCTCTTTTGCTTCTTTTCTGAATCCTATCCTTTAATAACAATGTTATTTTCAAGAAAAGGAAAAGTGACTGGGAAGTTAATAAATATAATGGTAAATTCTAAGTGGTCCATCTGAATAATTTGGTAGAGCTGGTCACATCCTCTGCTTTGATGAACCCCTCTATTCCTCTCCTGCTGACATACCTCAGTCTACTCGTGTTGTGCAGACTTTTCTTCTCAGTTTCAGTGAGAAGAATTCCTCAAGGAACTTCCATACCCCGGGTTTTAGTTCTGGAATATTGCCCCATTTTTGTCTTTACTTACTCAGCACACTTAATGATACTGTCCAGAAAATAATGTTTTAAATGCTATTCATAGCAATTTTATCCACTAACAATACTAACAGTACTATCCACTAACAATATTAATAATACTGTACACTAACGATACTAACAATACTGTCCACTAACAATACTAACAGTACTATCCACTAACAATATTAACTATACTGTACACTAACTATACTGTACACTAACAATACTAACAATACTGTCCACTAACAGTACTAACAATTCTATCCACTAACAATACTAACAATTCTATCCACTAACAATACTAACAGTTCTATCCACTAACAATACTAACAGTACTATCCACTAACAATATTAACAATACTGTACACTAACTATACTAACA
>NW_003852478.1:2514335-2527804 GCF_000181295.1 Otolemur garnettii
ATACTAACAATACTATCCACTAACAATACTATTCACTAACAATACTGTCCACTAACCATACTAACAATACTGTCCACTAACAATACTAACAAAACTGTTCACTAACAATACTAATAATACTATCCACTAGCAATACTGTCCACTAACAATACGGACAATACTATCCACTAACCATACTAACAATACTGTCCAGTAACCATACTAACAATACTGTCCACTAACAATACTAACAATACTGTTCACTAATAATACTAACAATACTATCCACTAACAATACTGTCCACTAACAATAAGAACAATACTGTCCACTAACAATACTGTTCACTAACAATACTAACAATACTATCCACTAACAATACTCACAATACTATCCACTAACAATACTAACAATATTGTCCACTAACCATACTAACAATACTGTCCACTCACAATACTCATGTTTAGATCTCCAGCTCAGGCCTTTACCTCTAAGCCCCACTCAAATATAAAAGTACTTACATGCTAAAAGTTTGTAAAAAGAAGAGCATATTAGTAAAAAAGAGAATCAATTAATGTGTACATGTATCTGGATGAGGGCAGTGAGTCTGAAATGCAACGGGGGAAAAGCACAACATTTAATACATGAGGTCTGTAGTATTCCCATTCCTAGGAAACTGAGAGACTCCATCATACTTATCATAAAACAGAGGACAACACCTTTGGCACACACAGCATGGGGCTGTTAGGAAGAAAGGGCTGTTGTTTACATTACGTGCTTATAGTTCTGAGTGGTGCATGCACAGTTGCTTACAGGAAATATGTGAAACCATGAACATATGTATACATAAATAGAAATGAGAGCTTCTATTTATTTATGCTATCAAGTAAACAAATTTATCTTTCACAACAATCCCATTAAAAATACTGATTTTCATTATAAAATATTATTATGGATAACTGCATCATTACAAGAAATGACTGAGAATTCAGTCACTAATTACATATAATGCAAGTCACATGTGTATTCAATTTTATTCCCCAAACTCATTTATTCGTTTATTAAGATGATATTAACATGTGGTTTCTACAATAATACGATAGATACTTAGAAGAAATATTAAGTTTTGTGTGCTGTTTGGAACAAAGTGGGAAAAAATTACAACAGAAAATTATTTGTGCTATAATAATTGATATTTTAGAAGTATCTGGTAGAGGTAATGGGAGTTTGGGGGAGGAAATGGCTTTCAAGTTGCAGCCTGGAAAAAAATAATAATCAAGAGTGAATGCAGGAGGAAAAAGAGGGGTGTGTGGGAAGAAAAGTGTTCTGGCTGGGGAGAAAATTATGCATTTGGATGTGGTTGGAACTTAGCAGATAAGGAAAGACTCCCCAGAGCGTGAGGCAGATAATAAGCAGAAAGACAGTTGTGAAGGGCGACCCAACCCATTTCAGAGTTGGCGTTTTACCCTGAATGGAATAGTGTGCTAATGGTACAATAAGAAATCAAATAATTAAATTCAGATTGTATTAATAAAAGATTGTTCTACCTGCCATGTACAAATTGATCTTGAACATATGTAAGATAATTATTTTAATATCTGTTTATGATAACTTTGTTATATAAGAATCTGTCCATTTTTAATTTGATGTATGATATTTTAATCTAATTGTGCTCCTAGCACTGGTCTTCCTGTCTTCCTGTAGATCTTGTAGATAAATGCCAGGCATATGTGTAAAATACAACATGTGCAAGAGTAGATATAATATTACATTCTTTTATAGAGAATTTATGTTTAGCTTCTGACATAAGTCTTGGCACATTAGCTATTCAAGGTATCTTAATTTAAATTCATGGCTTGAAATTATTCCAGACTGAGATTTCATCTCCAATATAGCCTTTTCAGTAATTGTAAGATGTACCTACAACTCAGACCGGTCCTTCTCTGCATATTGAATAATAAATATTTTGAATGATAATACATGTTGTGACACCAAAAGGGTAATATTTAGCACATAAATATACAATATTAATTTGCTCTTAGATTCAAATCTATTATATAAACAGAATAGGAAAAACCATAATTCCTAGGAGACCATAGGGAACTAGACCCCATAGCATTAAGTAACAGGACTACGGGAATCAGTGAGACACCAAAGTTTCTGATAGTTCTCAGTATTTCAAATATAACACTTTTTTGCCAGATTGTGTAACTAAAATATTTAATATGTCTTTTCGTTTTCATGAAGCCATTCAGAATAAATATATTTTCATCACATAGCAGTATTGCCTAGGATAAAATTGCTTTTTATACAATGTGCTTTACTTAATTACATATATTTTACCATTCCCTGTCTCTATAGGGAAAGTTGCTGCTGTAGAACATTAAGAACCCTCATATGCAATATTTATTCTTCTTAATAAAAAATGTGCAGCGGCATAAAATTTTAACCTTTAGAGATTTCTGAATTAATGGCATGTAGTGATGGATATTAAAAGTATGTTCATGAACCCTATAGGATTTCATAGAGTTGTGTGTTCAGAGTTCAATATCATTTTGTCAAAGATGCTAATTCGGTGGAGAAAAGAAAGCCATCAGTATCTGAGACACAGCTTACCTTGTCTTTCCTAACCCTTCTAGAACACGTCATGCTACTCCATCACTAAATTGATATGTGTCTGTGTGTCGAAGTCAACTTTGCTAATCACTCATGTTTTTATCAAGATATAACTTGGGAGGATACTTAGTAAGGTTCTTGCCATGGATCTGCCGCTGACTGGTTCATTCCATATCTAGTCCTTCAGATAACGTTATATTTCAAATGAAGGATATCATGTGAATGAATCAGACACCAATGATCAGGAAGGGGGTAGGTTTTGAACTCCTCCATGGATAAGGGGGAGAACGGATGGCACTAACCACAAAGAATGTGTGGCATATTTTCCCAGTGGGCTATAATGTATCATAAAGAGGGTAATCAACTTTAAAAACCTGGAAATAAGATTTTTTAAATAAAGGTGATTCTGATGTTTAGACCAAGTGAATGATACTCATTCACAGTTGATATGTACAATAAGTGCAATCAATAACACATTAAAACATTCACAATAACCAACAGAAAGTGCGAGAGAGAAAAAAGAGACTTATGAAAGCATTAAAATCAGTAATGAATATAGGGATAAAACTAACACCATATGTGCTGGACCTGAACAAAAGCATTATTAAATCATATTATTTAATTAAAAGATAAATATCTAAAATGGAAAGCTATGTCATCTTCACTAATTGCCAAATATTTTTTAAAGATGCTTTCTGGGGTAATTTTGAAGAAAATTTATCAACTTGATAAAGTTGCTGAACTGAAAAAAATTAAATGGTAGAGAGAAAAATCTTGCCAAAGTTTTAGAAGATTAAAACGCTGTAAGTCCTCAGGGAAACACAGTAGATTAATTATTACATTCGTCCATGGCAATCACTCTCCATATGGAAAATAAATAGTAGAGTCTTACTCAAACTCTTTACAACAACCATTTTTTTTTATACATTAACCCACAATACATTGAAAACTTCAAAACCATTAATTATGTGGTTTCATAAAAAGCTCAGAGGTTTTTTGTCAGCACAAGGGAACAGCATACATTGTATGGCAAACACACCCTGCTCTGTAAAACTGTATCTTGCTCTTGTTCTGTAAATCTACTTTTTCTTCCTCAACAAATTTTGTTTCGTGCTAAAAAAAAAAAAAAAAAGAATAAAAAAACAAACAACAGGGAATAAAGAATGTATGTGCATATAATTCTATGAATATTTTAAAATGTAAATATATGCTGTCCAAAATACAAAAAAAAAAAAAGCCCCCATAAAATTGAATTTAAAAATAGTTATAGCAAGAAGGGAGAAAATATTTGTAATGTATACAAATTATATTGGATTAGTTTCAAGACCATATTTAATTATTCAAGTCCTGGCAGCCTGCTAAAATAAACAAGCAAAAGTCTAAATAAGCCAATAGAAAAAGTAGAAAATCATAGAGGAAAAAATGTACACACTTGAACCATGAAAGAGAAATATACATGTGAAAGATGAAAAAATACTGCACACTACTGATACTCAAGAAATTAAAGAGAATAATAATAGTGGGCTATCGTACCCATTGGTGTGGGAATAAATGAAGAATCCAATAATGTCAATGGTGAGCAGAAATGTGGATTAATTCTACCATATTGGGGCACAATTTAATAACAGTAGTAATATATGGCAAAGCTGAAAATGTCAGGGAACTGTGGTTTGCAATTTAGTTATTTACATATTAAATGCTATTTCAAATCTTTTTGTAAAAAATGAGACCTTGATAACATTTTCTGTAAGAGCCTGGCAGAAAATAAAATACTCATAAATGTAAGATAGGAGATAAGCAAACTATGCATTCTTCACACAAAGTATGCTGGGTAATAATTTAAATGAATGAACCAACTCTCTGTACAGCACTCATTTAGGAATCATAATGCTTAATTCAATCAGAAATTCAGTAATGGATATAATAAATCGATTTAAACCTTAATACATGTACAACCATGTTAGATATTAATTACCATTACTAAATTATGAGGTAAAATTGTGAAAACATGGTTTGGAAGTTAGAAATAAATTAACCACCAGGGCTATGTCTGTGAGAAGGAGAAGCAAATTACAGATGGGCAGGCCTAACAAAGTATACACCACTTGTACAGATACATGTATACACAAAAGAACTAAATTAATAGGTAATTCATTCAAGAAAATTTAATGTTGAATGCATACATATCCTATGCTCCATCCGGCATGCCAACATTTAATTATGCACTATAGAGAAATTTATGCACTGATGCTTGAGGAGATATGTACAAAATATATATAGTATCTCTATTCATAATAGCAACAAATTAGCAATAATCCAAGTGTTCCCCTGATAAAGGATGAACACATATCTTTTGGTCCATGCTGTTGACTGAATGCTTATGTAACCCCAAATTCGTAGGTTGAAATGCTCACGCCAACATCATGGTATTAGGGATACTTTGGGAAGTGGTTAGGTTATGATAGTGGGACCCACATGAATGGGGGTAGTTCCCTTATAAGAGATTCTGACATCTCCCTCATCCCTCCCAAGTAACACGGAGAAGCTGGCAGCCTGCAGTCTAGAAGGGAGCTCTCCCCAGAACCCGAGCACACTGGCACCCTGATCTATCTTAGACTCCCAGCCTTCAGGACTAGAAGAAATAAATTCCGTTTTTGTGTAAGCCACCCAGTTGATGGTACTTTGTTATAGCAGCTCAAACACACTAGGTCAGTATATTCTTTCAGTGGAATATTACACAGAAAGAAAAACGAATAAGCAACAACCACACAATACAACAGAGATGATTTTCAAAACTATAATGATGAGAGAATGAAGGGCAGGTTGATCAATCCCTGTAGTGTGATGCCATTTCTATAAAGCACAAATACAAACATGTCTCAGCCAAACTTGGCTTATGAGAAATAAGAACGCTGGAGGGCTGCAATGATAAAGATGGAATACGAATTATCCTAATATCTAGATTTTAGTTATTCTAATAAGTAAAAGTCATTAAATTAAAATAATCTTAAATGAAACTTATAGGTACTATATGACAGGTTTCTGTCAAAATAGATGGTGAAAGTTTAAATGTTAGCTTGTCCCAGTATCTCTTTTATTATAAAATGACTCCAGATTTGACAAACGTTCACCTTATCTAGATGTTAAGTTTTCTGTTTTATTTTGTTTCCCCCACCTCCGCTCCCAGAATTTCATTTTTTAAACTGCCCATCTGACAGAACAGTATGACAAAATCCCCACGATCCTGGGGTCATTTACTACTAATTATTGCACCTTCACTTCTGTTTTCCTCTTTCTTTCTGTGCCTGTCTGTGCATGAATAAGTTTGTGTGCTTTTGTAAATACGTCTGTGTACATTCTTTTGCTGAATTATTTGAAGGTCACTTCACATGTCAGAAAAATTATCCGTAACTTGTGAAAAAAGGCAAAAGAGATTACTGAGTTTTCTTTCTGTGTGGCACGAGGCATGATTTTCTCTCCTTCTGGCTCTTCTATAGCTCTAAGGAAGGAGAACTCACCTTATAGATATTTTTTCCATATAAAGGCATATAAATAGATGGAAAGGTATACACATAGATGGAAAATAGGGTGATAGTTAAGAAACACAGAAGATAAATTTTGCTGTAAGTAACCTCTAAGCTGGCCCCTGATAATCTCTAACTTTGGGTACTGCTACTCATACCCTTCTAAGCTGTCAAAGATTGTGGCTTTTGTCCTGGTCACTCTCTCTCTCCCTCCACCCCTCCCAAACACTTTTCACTCATTTGCTCTGAGGGCAGCCTGCTGTGTTCTCAGCTTGAAGAAGAGGCACATATTATAAGGAAGAAACCTTATCAGTACAACGCCAGCAGAAAAACTGAATCCTGTGAATAATAGCAAAAGAAAGCTTGGAAACAGGTGCCCTCTGGCTGCAGACCTCCCCCAAAGCTTATTGCAATCAGAGGTGAGACCTGGAGCCACGGGCACTCAGATAAGCTTCTCCCAAACTTCTGACGCACTGTGAGAAAAATAAAAATGTATAAGGTGCTAAATTTTGTTACATAGTATAGAGAACAATGTAGATTTTGGTACCCCAAATTGGGCGCTTTCTTAACAAATGCATTAAGATGTAGGATTGGCTTCGGAATTGGGCAGTGGATGGATCATAAAAGGACTTTGAAGAACACTCGTAGAAAGCCAAAACTGTCCCACATAGACCATTAATAGAAATCTGGACTTTGTGGATGCTGTTCCTGGATGCTGAAATGGAAATGAGGAACTCACTGTGTTACTGGAGACAGGAGGGAAGAGGATTCTTTGTATATCACCAAGGAAAAAGCATCAATGACACCACCTGCAGAAACGTGAAAAGTAGATGTGTTGATCCAGCTAAGTAAATTTTAAAGCAAAGTGTTAAAAGTTCCACCTGGTTATATTTTGCTGCTTGTAATAAAAGGTGAGGGGATCGAGTGAAATTGCAGAAAGGACTATCAGGCAAAAATAAACAGGAATCAAGCTCTTTCAGATTACAATCCTTGCTAAAAATTAAGAAATGATTTCCAAGAAATGGAATGGCATTTCCAAGAAAATATCTAATTCAGGTAACTTCAAGTAAAATAAGGTCTAGAGAAGAAGTTGAGCTGTGACTAGAAAGCTTTTTCTGAAATCCTCAGAAAAATCAAAGAGAGTCCCTAGAGTACTATTCAGTCACAAAAAAAAAGAAGAGAAAAAGAATCTTTAAAAAGAGATGAAAGACTCCCTCACACAGATCATCATTTTTGTTGCTGTTATTTACTGTTATTTGTTGGCAGCTTTATTAGTGCACTTTCAATTTTGATACTTGATGCTGGTCTTTTAGGAGTTCTTTCTCTTCTTAGGGAGATTGTGACTTTCCAAAAATTGATCCATTTCCTTAACAATTTCAAGTTTATGTGCATGAGGATTTTTATGGTGTTCAGAGATGACATTTTATGTTTCCCTGGTATACAAATGTAATTTTTCCTTTTTTATTTCTGAGTGAGCTTCTTAGGGTCCCTTCTTTCCTGTTTCTGGTTAACCTAGTGAGAGGCCTGTACATTTTGTTCATCTTTTCATAGAACTTTTTGTTTCCTTAATCTTCCAGGTAATTCTTTTGTCATCAGTTTAATTTACTTTTTCTCTGAACTTTTTTATTTCTTTTCTTATGGTAGGCTTGGGATTGCTTTGCTCTTCCTTCTCCAGTTCCTTCAGACGATTCCATTAGATTGTTGACTTGTGATCTTTATATATTTTGAATGTGGGCATTTATGATAATAAACTTTCTTCTTGTGACAGCTTTTGCTGAGTCCACAGGTTTGGGTAACTTGTGTCCACTTTCTCATTTAGTCCAAAGAATCTTTTGATTTCCTCAATTTCCGCCTTGACCAACTATCATTCAGCAGTAGGCTCTTTGCTTCTCATGACTTTGTGTAGAGGAGTTCCTCTTTTGTGTTAATTTTGGTCACTTTGATGACTATGTGTTTGTGGCAATTGTTGCTTGGTGATGAATCTCCCAGGATTCTGTTGGGCTTCTAGTATTTGGATGTCCAGATGTCTAGCGATACCTGGAAATTTTTCCTCAAGCATTCCTCAAATAGGTTTTCCAGCTCAGGTGTAACTTCCTCTTCACCCTTAGGGATGCCCGTGATCTTACGTTAGGAGTCTTTACACAACCCCGAATTTCTTGGAGTCTTTGTTCATCCCTCTTAATTCTCTGCTTGTTCTCTCTGACTTGTTTGATTCTCTGACTTCTTGTCTTCTCACTCTGAGATTCATCCTCTGCCTGCTCTGGCTCTGACCTACTGGTAAACCATTCAGGCTTCCACTGTGTTTTATAGCCTCTTGGTGAATTTTTCATTTCCAGAAGCTCCTTGATTTTTAAAAATATTCTTGAATTTCTTTAGCAAAATTTTTATATACTTTCTACATGTTTTGTGGTTTCTTTGTATTGGATTTCTCTTGTATTTCATTAAGCTTTCTTACAATCTATGTTCTAAATTCCTTGCCAGTCAATTCGATATTCTCATTTTGATTTACTACCATTGGTATGGAGTAATGGGGTGTCCTTTCATTCCAATTTTTCATGTTTCATGGGTTCTTTTGCTGATTCCTTATCCTCTGGAGAAGTTTTGAACCTTATTTTGGGATTTTCTTTTGTTTAGATACTGACACTTCCAGTTTAATCTCTAAGACAGTAGGTGGGGTTTATCAATAGGACTCAAGCACACCAAATTATCTGTAATCTGTATATTACAGATAATGTTTATCAAACAATAAAACCTGGCCAGGCCCAGTGGCTCACATATGTAATCCCAGCGCTTGGGAGGCCAACGCAGATGGATTGCCTGAGTTCACAGGTTTGAGACTAACCTGAGCCAGAGGGAGACCTCATCTCTAAAAATAGCTGGGGGTTGTAGCAGGTGCTTATAGTCCCAGCTTCTCTGGAGGCTGAGGCAAGAGGATCACTTGAGCCCAAGAGTTTGAGTTTGCTGTGAACTATGATGTCACAGCACTCTACCTAGGGTGACAGAGTGAGACTCTGTCTTCAAAACAAACAAACAATAAAGCCTGAAAAAAGTTTATGAACTTATCTCTAAGTTATTTGTGGGTATGCCCTTTGTTTAAAAAGTAAAAACCAATCAGACTCACAGTAAGCCCACAGATTTGCATCTCCAGAAACTACTCTGCTCCTATCATGCAATACTTTCCCAGAAAAAGGAAGACCAGGTCACAGGATGGATCCACAGACCCAAGCACAGAACCAAGAAATGTGGAGAATTACTCCTGTGCCTTCAGGAAATCAAGAAGATTCTGCCAGCTTTCTAGTGGGTATGAGAAGTGCAGTGGACCCCCGTGCCTCTGGTTCCCCATTTTCTGGATAGCAGCATCCCTTCTTGTTGTCTAAGCTTGCCCCACTATCGCATGCTGGATGTGTAGGAATAGACCCTTATCTCTTTAAATTCTATTGGTCTAAGGAGCAGAAGGAGCTATTTCCAAGGAGTTATATTTAAGGATCCACACTCATGGAGCTTCCCCCACAATAGACCTGATTTAGAAAGTGAGATTCTGGGTTTGGAATGGATGCTTACATGGGATAAGTCACTTGGGGACCTTAGGAATGAGAGTGTTTTACATATAGAAAGAATTTTAAAGGTAGGGGGCCAGAGAAGACACTATGATAGTCTTTACCACCACCCCCGCTCTGCCCCACCTCAGTGATCACCATCACTTGCTCTTTCTGTCCTTGTGTATTCACCTTAAGAACGAGTGTTGGACCTGGTGATTCACTTCTACAGAGTAGAGTATAGCAAACCTTGGGTGTCCCTTCTGGAGGTACCAAGCTAAGCCAGGTCCAGAGTCCTGACCCACCAACACTTTGAGATAATACATGTTTGTTGTGTAATGGTAAATTTGGGTACAAGTAGTTTCATAGTAGAGATAACTTATATACTTGCAAAAGATAGGAAAGAAAGTTTTTAAGTAGAAACATAAATAGTTAGAAAATAAAATGACCAGATTTGACTTTAAACTTCAGAATTAATAGTGTAGAAATAATCAAGAAGCAAGGAGAAAAAAGCACACACTTAATTTTATTTTATTTTTTTTGTCTAGGGCAGGGTTTGAACCCACCACCTCTGGCATATGGGGCTGGCACCCTACTCCTTGAGCCACAGGTGCTGCCCACACACACTTAATTGGATGTTGGAAATTTTTGGTACTTACATATTTTTGTTTCTAATAAAGGGTACAAACATGACAGAAAGAAAGAAAAACATTTTTGAAAATTGTGGGGCCTTGGAAGTTTACTTGCCATATTCTTCCAAGAAAATAGAAAACACAGATTAAAACAATATGCAAACACAGCATTAAGTGAAATACACTCCAGTATTACAGAGGTTATATAATTTCATGCATGAATTCCTTCTACATAACACCTTTAAATTTATAATACTAAATTATGATAGTAATCTCATTATGATGGGGAACAATTTTCTTATAATTTCTTTAAGATTTTTGAGCTTATAGGTCATGCTGTTTCTATTAATCTCTCTTAGAACCTCATCAGGAAATTGAACTAAGGTTTTACAACATAAACTTAAGAAAACATGAGAAGCTTTTTGATGTCTATGATTAAGGTGGTTTATTTTTAAGAACTGGTTAATCAAAGTTAAGTATAGAGTAAATTTTATTAAAACATCTATAGACATATGTGATTAAAATAACTACATATAATGATATTAATTACTAAACATAAAATATATACTGCAGGGTCATTTTTATAGAATATCATCTCTTATTACATTGTAATTGTATTTTTCCTAAATCCTGTATTTTTTTCTAGTTTTAATGTAGTTTTTCCAAGGCAAAATTTAATTAAAATTAAATTGTATTTATTGGCCTACTAATGGCAATGTCTGGGTAATTTTCAGGTATTTTTATTTTAAATTTAAAAATTTTTCTTCCTATACTTTATATTTTCATAATCATTATTTTTCCCATACATGGGTACTGATTTTAAAATTAAGAAAGCAAGCATAATTTTTAATCAAACTTTGATTATATGAGTAATTTTACAAAATGTGTACTTGGGTCCCAGGACTTTATACATGACTTATCCTTGGGCTTTGGCACTAACTGTGTCTAGCATCAGGTGCTAAGTCACTCACACACTTTTATTTCACACTACATCAATATTACATAAAATATTTGATATTTATTAAAGCTTCTTATGCTACTTAACTTTCTATGTCCTAGTTAGGGAAACTATATACAATAACAACTAAACATAAATGTGGCTTAAACATTCACAGGGAAAGAGAATAAAGATGAAACAAAAGTAATATCACTAAATAGCCTCTGAATGTTTTTACTTTTTCATGACTAGCTTCTTATCTTACTCATGACGCCCACATTTGTCTCCTCCCCATTGACAACATTCCTGCAGCTTGTTCATCTTTCTTCTGCTTCTGCTTCTGTGCTTCAACACACTCAGAAACACAAATAAATACACCCTAAGGAGATAATTGAAAGATGTCTATGCACTTTTTAAAATCTCATCCCTACTGGTTGACAACGATCTCTTCCTTGATCCATTCAGGTGTTCCCTTTAAGCTAGTTAGGGGAGCTCACGTATCTCTGCTGCTCTTGGTGACACCAACTTGTCTTTGATTCTTACATAACCTTTAAAGGACGGTTAGCTTTATCTCAATAAAACATTCATTCATTCATTTTGTGTGTGTCACTTCCATGCATTCTTCTTTAAAAAGAGCGATCTAAATATAGTCACCTTTATTAACCTGCCTTGTCAATGTACCATTTTGTGCCTAAACCTCATTTCAGAAACATCTATATACAGCGATCATCACATTTCCACCCATCATCCATTTAACCAGCACTTTTTAAATGCTAAACATGACAAGCTTTTTCAAATGTTCTACATTTTCACTCATTTCTGAAGATTATTATTCAGTTTGTCAAAATACTATAAATTATTCTTTCCAATGCATTTTCCTTTTTAATTTTTTTTATATTTTCAATTTCTGACTCATGACATGTGTAATTGTAAGTATAATTGGGAAGTGGGGAGATATATACTGTAATAAGCATCTGGGTTTCTGTAGTAAAGATCGATCTTTGGAGGACTCCATGCCCTGTAGGTATTGCACAAGCTGGTGTCTACATAGGTGTGGGTTAAAAGCATAGAGTTTTAGCAGAGTGACGTTAGAAAAGTTGATTAATTTCAACTTTTAGGCTTTACTTTCTTCAGAAAAAAGCAGAAAAAAAACTTTTAAAAATACAAATCCCTTTCTGTATCACTGTTCTCGTTTTCAAACTTGGTATGCACCAAAATCACTGTAGAATTAAAAAAAAATACACAGGACATATAAAAATACATGGATTAGTGTCAGGGATATTTTCATTTCATTATATATATGCCTGGGTCTATTCACAAGAATTTTTTTTAATGTTGAAAATGAATTAATACACCTGACTAAAGAATTATTATTATTATTTTATTATTATTATTATTCGCAGTTTTTGTCCAGGGCTGAGTTTGAACCTGCCACCTCTGGCATATGGGGCCGGCGCCCTACTCTTTTGAGCCACAGGTGCTGCCCCCTAAAGAATTAGTTTTAAGAATTACAGTGCATAGCTTGTAACTGGTAGTTTGGAAGTTGCAGCTATCACTGTTACCAATGATGTAAAATGGTGAAGCTAATGAGAGGAAAGTTAACCAACCAAATGGGACAGGAAAGAGAGTACAAAACCCAAATTCTTATCTGTTAGCCTGCAATCTAACTAGATATTAATGATGGAAAAATAAATCTCCTATTTAAACTGTTATTTCCTTGATATATTTTTTATCCATGTGCTGCTTTTTCTAATCTCTTTGTTTTCTTCTGCATTTTAAATGCATCAGACCCCTGAACTTTCTTTTAATAAAGTAAAAATGAATAGAATTCGCAAGGTAACGCATATGGTCAAAGGATTGTTTAGATATTGGCAGATTATCCAGCGTTTCAGAGCTCAGTTTGGCCCTGATCCCAGGAATCCTGCTGCCTGCTGTGGCGGAGGCAGCCGGATACTATAGAATATCATCCATCACCTAGCAACTAATTGAAGCCAGAGCGTGCTAGGCAATGAACCAAGCTGTCTAACCACGATTACAACAGAGGAGGAAAGAGCTGCGGTGTTATTTTTCTTTTAATTTTGTGCAAAATAAAGAGTTTCTTGTTAACATAAAGAGTGATCTCTATCTACAGACAGTGTGTGGCACTGGTGAAAAATTCTGAAACGGTCAATCAGGATCGTTACATTTATACTACTAATTCCATGCAGCAAAAGATCTCTATTAGTTAGGATGACCAGATTTTAACAT
>NW_003852478.1:2527824-2541095 GCF_000181295.1 Otolemur garnettii
GGGCAGGGCCTGACAACAATGCAAACTTTGATAAGCAGTTCTCGATAATCACTTCTCAACAATTATTTGTTATTATTAACAGTTTAACATTATAAAATTAAAAATATATATATAACTCATATTCTGGAGAACTAGCCACATGGCAGCCGAAAACAGTATATTCCCTTCCTGTTCTCCTGCCCGTTTGTGCATTCTTTCCAAAAATCGGGACTTTTTTAAAACACCGTGGGACATGGGACAAATCGTTGAAAAGCAGGACTGTCCCGCCAAAAGCGGGACATCTGGTCACTTTACTATTAGTGGATTTTCCCAAGTCGTACTTATTTAGTTGCTTACTTATCTGTCTATTTACTTATTTATATAGTTGAATAAAATACAAATTGTATGAAAGCTTTATAAAAACTATGCAGAACATGTATGTTCCAAAGACTCTCTCCATGTTCAACATTTCTTGTGTCCTATCCCTTATTCACTTGGCATCAGCTACTTATTTGAAAAATGACTGGCAGTTCCGTGCAGGATTCAAGGTAGCTTACAATGCAAGTTTCCAGCCTTCCACTAGCACTGGCGCCCTTTCACCCTAGATATGCCTTTCTGAAAATTAACAGCTGAGGAAAATATGGCAACATCGCCCCTATTGAAAACGTTCAGCTCATGTAGAAGTCAGGGCTGGAGCTAAAGAAAAAATGACCCACCCGCCCCCAAATCAATCCATTGTTGAGTAGTTCTGAGGGCCATTCCCTGATCTCCACAGGCCCAGGGAGGAACGCTGCACCCGTTTCCTGCAGTATTAACCTCGATAATGTTCTCTTGTAGTGCCTTTCTCTCTGTTAGTTGCTTTTGCAAAAGCAGGGGTAGGTTGTGCAAAAGAGCTTAAGCTAAGACTCTTGGAAGTGGTTCTAGGCGTGAAAACAGATCCTCAGAATAGGACTCTGGGGGAAATAAAATAAACAAACAAAAACCACTTATGGTGAGGACAGAAACCAGGCGCAATCCCATTCTGATAGTTCAGTGGAGTAATGACAACTTCTGGATGGGTAGTGTCACGCGTTCTAAAACACAGGGGGAGACAGGGAATGAGGTGCTGAAAATACAGCTGATAAAGCTTTGGCCTGTAAGATCACTGAGGCACTGGGATGTGATTAAAGATCTAAGAATTTAACTGACTTTTGTTAACTATTTAAAATTCTTAGAGAAAACAGGGGCAGGTTCAGGTCAGTTAAGTTCAGTGGAACCTCTGTAAGCTGACCACCCAAGGGACTGTAGCAAACTGATCAACATGTGGAGGTGGTCAACGTAAGGAACTAGGCCTGCTGTACTGACACGTATGTGTGCTTTACCTTCTTGTACAGCTTTTATTAGAGAATAGCATGAAAGTGATATAAAATCAGAACACAGTAAAATCAGACACACAGTATCACACCAAATCAATACGTGTGCTGTTTTCTTATGGTTTAATTATTCTTTCTGGGAAAAAAAAAAAAACAGTCGATCTTGGTCTGTTTCTTATTCTTATTCCCGACATCAGGGAGAAAGCACTTTCAGTGCTGCCTATACCACTCAGCGTAACTGGGCATTTTTCCCCAGCAAAGACTTCAACTGTGCTGTCAGAATCCCGACATCATCTTCTTATGGAGCCTCTGCAGTTTCTTCATCATCCTCACTTGCTTCCTCTATTTTATCAATTGTTTCACACTGGTCTGTACTTTAGTTAAAATCACTTGGAAAATTGCCTTTAAATCAGGTTCATTACAGGTTGACCCCTCATCACCCATTGCAACAAAATCTTCAAAATCTCCTCCCTTGTGCCCTGTCAGCTACAAGAGAAAAATGTGGCTCATCTGAACTGACATTTGTGGGACAGACGCTTGTAGCCCCATCTACCTCCTACTGGGCTGGCTCTGACCCAGCACTCTTGGCCAGCTTGTCCCATCATCTGTGCTGCCATGGGCATAGGGGTTTCTTCTGGGAGCCTTGCCTCTAGTCCCACCCAAAAACTGGCTTACAAGAAATCAGGCTGGGACCTACTACAGTCAGCCTTGTGACTCCCTGAGAGGCAGATTTAGAAGGCTATGAGTAGGGCATGTCCCTTCAGCTGCAGAAGGAAATGGTGTCCCATCTGAACTGGAATGTGTGGCTCTGTCTGCCTTGCTGGCTCTGACACTTCCCTCTCAGGTGTGTGCTGGTATAGGAGAAACCCGTACACTTCCCCCCAGAAATACTGTGCAACCAGATAAGGGTAGAAAAGGTAGAAAATACCCAGTCTAACACCCTAGTGTAGAAGTCCTCAGCCTCTTCCCCTGTGAACAGCTCTACTTGTCTAGAGAGCTTGCCCTGACCCCAGTGGCTGTAAAAGTAACATCTGAACTCCCCCAAGGCCTTGTAACTTAAGTTTTCCAAATGAAGG
The DNA here is from genome assembly GCF_000181295.1 of Otolemur garnettii. Classification (NCBI taxonomy): domain Eukaryota; kingdom Metazoa; phylum Chordata; class Mammalia; order Primates; family Galagidae; genus Otolemur; species Otolemur garnettii. The sequence continues at coordinate 2,530,232 of NW_003852478.1, forward strand.
AGAAATTAAGACTTTCACAGACAAGGAATAGCTGATTGAATTTTTGAAAACCAGACTTACCCTGCAGGAAGTACTCAGACCTGCATTACCCTCAGAGTAGCACAATAAATACCCACCAATATCACACAAAAGCTAAAGTTTGGAGCCTAAATACCACAATGCCTCTAGAGGTGAAACAAAACAATGAAGGTATACTCAAGATAACAAAACAAAAGTCTACCACACCTGTCTGTGCTTTCAATAAATGTGAATGTCTTGAATTTCATGCTGAAGAGATACAGGCTGGCTAGATGAATAAGAAAATGCAAACCAAGTATCTGCTGTCTTCAGGAAACACAAACACATTCATGAAAAAAAATGCTCAGTGCCTCTAATCATTAGGGAAATGCAAACCAAAGCCATAATGATATATCACTTAACTCCAGTGTGAATGGCTCATATTAAAAGGTCCCAAAATAGCAGATGCTGACCTGGATGTGGTAGGACTGCAAACTGGTAGAACTTCCATGGACATTTTTGTAGAGATATATCAAAGAACTCCAAGTAGACCTACCATTTGATCTAACAATCTCACTGCTGGGTATATATCCAAAGGAAGAAAGGTCATTTTATTAAAAGGACACCAGAATAGGAATGTTTATAGCAGCACCATTCACAATAGCAAAGATATAGAAACAACCCAAGTGCTCACTGTTATATGAATGGATTAATAAAATGTGTTGAGGGCATACAATGGAGTACTACTCAGCCATAAAAAAGGTAAACTAGTATCTTTATGACAACATGGATGGAACTGGAAACCATTCCTCTAAGTGAAATACCACAAGAATGGAAAAATGAACATATGTACTCAATACCAAACTGAAACAAATTGATCAAAATTTAAATGCACATATGGAAGTAAATCCCAATGAAAGTCGAATTGGGGAGTGGGGAGGAAGGAATGAGTAAATCCACATCTATTGGGTACAGTGCACACTATCTAGGTAAAAAGAGTACTTTTATGTTTGACTCAAGGCTCTCAATCAGTTCAGTACAAAAATGTTAAGTAAACAAAAAGTGTGTATCCCCTAATATTTTGGTATTTATAAAAAAAATTTAAAATAAATTTCAAGAGAATAGCAAAATGTATCCTTTAAAATTATTCCTTGGGAAATGGAATGTCTGATGAGGACAAAACATCATGCTTTGGGGTTGAGACGATTCAAATTTCTTGCAACGCTCCTATACTGTTTCTAGGTCAACTTTTTCCAAGCAGAACTGATCCAGAGGAGAGCACCTAGAGTGTTCACTGTACAGCAGGTGAAGTTGCTTGACAGGTAGACCACAGGCTTGTGTTTTGGTAGTGACACACTGTAAGAGCTGGGCTTGGTAGTGATTTTAAATGTTTTGATGGTGCTTTGGTCAAGAGGTTGGATTGTGAGTTCATGTTTAGAGGTAGATGATTCACTCTGTGTGGCCAGGACAGCTGTCTACTATCAGTAGAATAGACTGTTTCTACTTATTCATGTCTCCATTGATACCTTTTTCCACTCCTCAAATAGGACACCAGTCATGCACACACATTTCTTTCATCTCCAAGTGATGGGAAGGTCTTTAGGCTTCAGGTTCTTCAACTCGCATGCCTTTGCCAACTACCCAATCACCAAAAGCTTCGGTCTCTCCACAGTTGCACTAGCACAAAGCAGAACTGTGAAGTGTTCTTTGGAAACTTTTCTGCTGGGAAATGAAAATGACTCACAGAGATGGCTAATATAAGGTGATATCCCAAAGGGCAGCCAATAAGTGTACTTTTTAGTTTTTCCTATTAGAAAGAATCCAGGATAAATGACCAGGAGATTGAGCTCAATTGCCCCCAATAAAAAGTGGCTTCCCTTGCTCCGTTTTCAGATGTGAGCCAGTTTTCAAACCAGAAACTCGTGAACTACAGAGGACAATTACACCAAGTACACCAGACAACTTTCTACATGGCTGAATGGAATAATCAAATTGATAATGTCTATATGCCTTAAAAGGAAACATATTTATGTTTTGTAAATTGTATCATAATGAAACTTACTTTTACAAAAGCAAAAAACAATTATTTTGGATTATGTCCTATCTCCATTACTATTCTTTCTAAGATACTTTGGTGTCTACCCATTGCTTTTAATCTACGTCACTGCAATCTCTGATTCTGCTTTATCTGTCTAGCCTGATCTTGTTTCATTTTTCTTGTTTTTCTCTGAGTTTCTGTTGCCTGGCTCTTTGTCTATGCTTCAGATAATCTGATCTGTATCAGTGGGTTTATGTACTTGCTAATTAACTTCAACACATATATAATGCATCAACTTGAGTATCATATACTTTAAGGAACCCTTACTTAAACTCCAAAGTCGGGGTAAGTTTCTTTTTTATAAGGTTTCAGTGAATGATAAGAATACATCTTTCCTATAGGGCACTTAGCTCAGTATATACTTAAATATTCATACATACGATTACATTATTGATACTTCCCCCCCCCCACAGTAACCTGTAAAACTATTTAGAATGAATTCCATTGTGCTCTTCTGTTCCCATTTTTGTCCAGGACTTAGGATAATGCCTGGCACATGCCATATTATAGAATAAATGTTTTCAGATATGATTTTCTATCTTTATTTTTTAAAGATTTTGGTTGTTATTTATTTTTATGGTTTCTTTGTGGATTTTTGATAGTATCAAGTTTAGTGGATAATCATATATTTCATCATCTTAAACACTAAGCAAAGATGACTTTGTAAAGTAAGTTCATTTTTTCAATAATGAGAAATACACTTTGCACCTATTTCATGAGAATTGTGGTGTCAAATGAAATGACAAGTTGATACCCAACCTAGTTTGAGTTTTAAAGTGATACCCTATATAAGTAATTACCATTTAAAATATTCATTTAAGTCAATCTCTTTAGATATAAAGTGAAATTAAAAATTTTATGTAATTGGCTATAACCAACATAGGTATATTTCTGGGACAGAATTAGATAGCTTAGTTAAACATTAAAAAATCCCCCAGCAAACAGCATTTTCTATAAACATTTACCATTATTTGTATTTTCAGAGCCCTTACTGTGTTTAGTCAATTTTTCATCATATATATTCTTCGGAGCATAAAATCTGTAGCCACGTGCTACATTCCATGAGCTTTTTAATGTTCATTGTTATCTCTTTTCTTGCACATCCGGTTGTGTTACTATTTTTGCAAATAAAACACTCTGTTTCCTCCCCATATAAACCTTAAGAAGTAAGCAAGGCAATGAAGAAAGGGCAGAACAGAAAGAGACATACAGTGAATAAGTGATTGGTTACCAAAATTCGACAGTAGCAATCTGGCTTTAATTTATCATTTTACTCATGAGTCCTTAATCACAAAGAAATCAGACTAGAGCTATGTGTGATACAAAATCTATGTTCAGAGCGATGAGATTAAAAAACAGATAAACTTCTTTTCAGAGTTTTAAATTTGATTAAATATGCCACAGCTTGTTAATCCCTTCCTGGGTTGGTGGGCATTTAGGTACACCGCTGGTGGGACTGCAAACTAATACACCCTTTTTTGGAAGTAAGTATGCAGAACCTTCAAAGAACTCAAGCTAGACCCATTTGATCCTGCAATCCCATTACTAGGCAACTACCCAGAAGGAAAAACATCCTTTTATCACAGGGACACTAGCACTTGAATATTCTGTTGCAGCATGGAGGTGCACAATTTCAGGTGATCCTCTAGATTAGTAATTTTCAAACATGACAAGTGGTACAACAGGAGGTAAGTTCTTCAGAAGACAAAGAATTCACGACAGTGCACATGATGCCCTTGCTTTATCACCCTAGGGATGTGGGTTATGACCCCCCATGAGTCTTGCCTGATAGTCCACATAGTATCTTTTCTTAGCAGTGATACAACCAAAACTAGTGGGGCTTCCAGACAAAATGATCCAAGAGGCAGGGCTCCTTCCATCACAGCCAGGACCTACCACTGAGCAAATTCCTGCTCTGGGCTTCAGCAACCACTGTCAGCCCTTTGTAACACCCATTATGTGGGTCAGGACACTTTCTTAGCTATGTAATATTCTGTCTTCAGAGCTCACAGGGGCTCACCAGGAACCAAACGTTCTTGCTTGTGGTAGGAGACATAAAATGCAATAATTTTTCTTATGATTTTGAGATGTCCCACCTAAATATTTCATATCTGTGACCTCCTTCCAATGTCTGCAGAAGAAGCAGACAATTTGCTTCTTTAGTTGACAGGTTTCCAGACTGAAAGAAAATCCTATATGCTTGGCAGCTGCACTGAGGTAAGTATATCTGAGGAGTTACTTCTTCTGTACCTGGACACTTGAATTACATGAGGAGATTCTAGACTTGATCTGATGCTACCAGTGCTACCTATATATTTTTTCCTTTTTTTGAGGAAGAGTGTCACTCTGTGTCGCCTTGGCTAGAGTGCTGTGGTGTCACAGCTCACAGCAACTTCAAACTCTTGGGCTCAAGTGATCCTCTTGCTTCAGTCTCCCCAGTAGGTGGGACTACGGGCGCCTGCCACAATGCCCAGTTAGTTTTTTTGTTTTTGATTTTTTTGCAGTTTTGGGCCGGTGCTGGTTTGAGCCTGCCACCTTTGGCATATGGGGCCATCAACCTACTCCTTTGAGCCACAGGCGCCACCCCCAGCTAGTTGCTTTTTATTGTTAATAGAGACAAGGTCTCGCTCTTACTCAGGCTGGCCTCAAACTCCTGAGCTCAAACAATCCACTTGCCTCAGCCTCCTAGAGAGCTAGGATTGTAGGCATGAAACACCACACCTGGTTGGATGCTACCTATTCTCAAAAAAAAAAAAAAAAAAAAAAAAAAAAGAAAGAAAGAAAGAAAGAAAGAAAAAGAAAAAGAAAGAAAAGAAAAAGAAGTGTGTTTTTTTGGCGGAAGTGGTGGATAACCTTTGCATGTGGTGGGTAATGTGAAAGTTTGTGAGTCTGAGGGAAGACTATTGTGCTCAGACTCCAACACGAGCCTCAGCAATTCCATCCTCCTGGTTTTCATCCCTGTGTCTGGTCCCTTCTCACACAAGGTGGAACCACCCAATGTAACCACCACACTAGTTCAGAAATGTCGACCTGTGACTTCTGAATTAGGTCATAAAATATCACACAGTTTTTCCTTCTGTCATCAGGTAAGAAGAGACCCTTGTCAACAAGCAAGAACGAACTGTGGCCCTCACCAAAGGCCAGCAGGCTTAACTATCTTGGGCAGCAGAGCCTTAAGCCCCAGTCAAGCTTTGGATGACAACTGGTCTGGCCAACATCCCACCTCAGCCAATACCACCCAGCTAACCTACTCCTACTTTCCTCATTTATCAACAGAAACTTGGAAATAATATCCCTTTCTTGGTTAAAGCTGCCATATTTAAGGATAATTTGTTAAATGGCAATAGTTAACTGAAGCAGAGAGAAAACCAGTGGCCATTACATTCAGTTAAGTCATCTGTGATGTTTGGCCACATATTTAATTGGAGCAGGAGAAACCGAGAGCTCAGCAAGACTCACCACTTTATCCATCAATAACTATTGACTGAGGACTCTTTCAATAGGTCTATAAGGTACTGATCTGCTGCCCTTAAAGGTGTTAATTAAATTAAATCTGGGACTGGAATCTGGAATTATCTGGAATCACCTTTCCAGATAATTTCCTTACCATGAAATAGGAATAGTAATAAAGTTACACTTTCCAGCACAGAATTTCCAGGGACCAGTCTGAAAGTGGAAATTTGAGTAAGTTTTCCTTTCTCCTCCTCCCCGGAAGGACAGCCAGTCAGTGAACTCTCAGAACAAATCGACGTTGGCAGGAAGGATGTGCTGTGTTTTAGACCATCATGAAAAAAAATTTCACTCTATTAATAATGAGGCTCCATTTGCAAGGCCAGGCATGCTGCTACAATTCTGTAATTGTGCCCAAAATCCTCAGAAGGGAGGTTTAAAGAGACATAATTGGTCACAGCTCCCATACTTGAGAGAACGCTGCTATGCACAAGAGCTGAGCATCAAAGTCGTATAATTTCTATGCAGACAGAAATATGAAGCAAGTTCAAAACCTGCCAAATCCTCCCAAAATACCTGATATTTCTTTTCATTTCCTTACCAAAAATGACTATTTTTGTTGTTGTTGTTGGAAGAGAAAAGAAGTAATACAACTAAAATTCAATTTAAAGCATTTTGGGAAGAATTGAGGTTTTTTAAAATAAGCATGTTATCACCAAGCCTACAAAGGAGTAAAGACTCATTCGCTTTTTATGTAGGTAGAACTGAAAGCTGAAATTGGCCCCTGTGTCTCTCCCTCATTTCAACTTAAGCAACAGCCATTTCAATTAAGCAATTGCCCGTATCCCAGCCTTTCCAAAGTGAGGAGTCCGCCACCTGTATGGAGCAGCCCAGCTATCCCTAGCTCAGTCTGAGGATTGAAGTGGTTTTGGATAAATCTGTTGTCAGATTGTGTGACATTTTCCTACCTAGAGCATGGATACTCTACGGGTACTTTCCCCACGACTCAAGTCACTACACAAAGGAGACTCATGACAATGATTTAGCTGGTCTTATGTCCCCTAGCACAGGGTATGAACAGCAGATGGGTCTGTTGGCTTGGGGGAAAAGTGAAGAAGGGTAGCTCTGTGGGGGGTGGGGTGGGCTTCCTTCCACCAATCAAAGTGTCTGTTTGTCAGATATACTCTGAGAGCCATATGGGCCGCACAGGAGGCCTTCAAATCAACTCCAGCCATGTGCAAGTTATGCCTCGCATAAAGTGACCTCCTAAAAGCATATTCAATTAGTGGTCCACTTTGCTATGATTCATTTTGAGGTTTTAATGTGATTTTTATAGTGATTAGTAGAGAAAAATACTTCTTCATATGGAAAGATTATGTTAAGTCTTTATGAAAAATAGTACAATGCTAAGAACTAGATTTTAAAAATGAGTTAACTTAAATGCAAATTCTGAAGTGATAGAATCTTCTTTATAATTACTCAGAGATTATAAGATTCAGGAACATACATGAAATGGAAGACAAAAGTGCATAATAATCTTCTATGAATTAAGGGGTTACATCCTCCCAAACTGGAAAACTGATGTTAAAATTTCAAGTAAGTGCCTAGATGGTAAACATAGGCTTTATTTCATTTTTTCAAATTTAGGAGAGAATATCTTAGAAATAAATATGCAGAATTATGGGCCAGAAGGCTGAAGTCAAGGTAGATTTGGGCAAATATCATATATGTCAGCTATAATCGAATGGTAGAAGCTTCAGAGAGACAGGTTAAATATCCTTCTGAACTAACAATTATGTAAAGTTACAAGAAGGCTATTGTTAAATAATTTTTCATTTATGTTTTCTGCTATTTTTTTGAATATGGCTTACTAAGCAAAAGTTTTTCTGTTTCTCTTGACAGCCTGAAGTGCATTCTACACAATTCCTTTTTAAGTGCTCAAACTTCAATGCAATTTGGAGAAAATAATTGAACAAGAAAACGAATATTTTTAAAAGATACACTTTAAAACGACTGCTCTTCCATATAAACTACTTTGGAATAGGCCAATATAATAAACAGATTTGTTTTGCAAAGGTTGTGTTTTCTCTTGCAAAAGTCACAAGAACTCAGAAAGAAAAACTTGGATATTGAGTAAAAATAATAATCAGCCCACGTTTCAGCATTACTGTCACCAGAATAGTGTTCATTGTATCCGATATGTAAGTTTTTATGTCATACATCCCTCTCCTCCTCCCCCTCCCTTGGATTCATATGTCATTTTTGTCACTCCGTGCTGGTGACATACCTACCTATTAGCACCCACTAATCAGTGAGCACATTTCACTTAGAATTTTGTTTGAATCAGGTATAGTGAGATGACTGAGAGAAATAACCACTTTCAAAAGCAGTTTACTACTTATAATTTCCAAGAGGACAGGGCACATCATGTCACATAGGGCCACACGAGAAAGCACAGCTCAGTCTAGAGGGGGAAAGATAAGGGGAAAGTGGGGGCCAGATCTTTTCTGGTGCTCACAGAAAGGAAGGAGAAAGACAGGGTGGGTATGCTGAGTAAATTTGGGATTAAACGGTTTGGGTGATTTTGGTGGGTTCTGCATAGCGGGTCAGTCTCTGGTAATTTAGGGTAGGAGAAATATTGGCTCGGTGTGTAAGAATTTGAAAAAGGAGGTGATTGGGGGTATAGACTCTGGATTTGATGGTTTGCCTATCAAAACCAACATGTTTGCTATCTGTAGAAATTAGCTAACCCTGGAAGAGGCAGTCCCTAGCTGGGGCTAAAAGATCCCAAGATATCTGAACATCATAAAATAAAAAGCATGACTAATGCAATGCATGTGTGCAAAATGCATTCTCTAAATTCCCAGATATCTGGAAAATTGAAGATTATTATTCCTGTACATAAACTCTTTAGATCGTCTGCATAACTAGGGCAAGTGGGCACAGTGTTGGTTTTCCTAGGGTTGCCTTCACAGAGGCCCAGAAGCTAGATGTCTTCAAACAACAGAGATTTCTTGTCTGAAAGGGTAGACGTTTAAAATTAAGCGGTCAGCGGGTCAACATTCCCACTGACGTTTCCAGGGCAGAGTTCTTCCTGGCCTCTTGCTAGCTTCTGGCCGTTTGCTGGCAATTCTGGGCTCCTCGGCTTGTAAACACCTGCCTCTGCCTCCACTGTCTCATAGTGTTCTCGGCACCTGTGTCTTTGTCCATTTGTCTCGTCTACTTTTCTTATAAACACATCAGTTATGATGGCATGAGGGCCCAGCCTCTTCCAATATGACCTCATCTTAACTACTTATGTCTGCAACAATCTTCCTTCCAAGCAAGATTGTAGTCTGAGGTACTGGGGTTTAGGACATCAATCCAGCTTCTGGAGAGACACAATTCAACTCGTAACAGTCATTACCCATGTTTTATTTTTTCTTTTAATAGTTATAGAAAAATAATTTAAATTGTAAATAAATCATATTTTTATACTGTGCAACAGATCCCGTCTCAGAATAACAGTTAACTGCTTATGATTTAAACACATGAAGTTGTGTTTAAAAAAAAATTAACATTACTTCCAATGATAAGAATGTTATCATATGATCAATGAAATTTAAATAAAAAGATGTCCTACCATGTTGTAATTTTTTTTAATTAATATAAAACTACATCTTACAATTTCAAAAAAAATCATAGAATTCCCACTTCCTACCCAACAAGGCAAAAAGTTGGAATAACTTTAACAACTGATCTCAAAATTTATTTTTAAAAAGATTATTTAGGAATGTGGAGACGTTATTGCTTCTCCTAAGACAAGGTTTCGTGTGGATGGCATACTCAAGTCAATTTTCACAAATACATACAAGCTTCTAATCTAATCTGAGGATAAGATTCTTCAAGATAAATGAGCAACTGATACACAAGAGCGACCTGACTACTCAGAAAGAGAGAATGAATGAAAGCCCTTTCACCATGTCCAGCAGTGACGTCTCATCTCTCCTCCTTCTCCGGTGATATGGAATTGGAATGTTAACTGACTGCAGAACTGAGATTAACTGATTTGTTCAGTGTTCCATAATGAAGTTCTGTCAAACTTCCCACTTTCCTAATAAGGTCTGATTCTTCTTTTCTAAAAGTATTCTGCTTCCTTCTCCCTAACATTCCATAACTCAACTAGGTTATATTTTCTGTGAAATAAAGAAATCAGCACAGGTGAGAGATTTTCACACTTAACAGCTTCAAATTTTACCTAAAATTACAATCTGTCTCTTCACTAATATTCTGAATAGCATAGTTCATGGCCCCAAGATTATCTACATGAGTAAGGAGAGAATACCGAAATGCACCAGAAAGCTCACACTTCAGTTCTCACTTTCCCTCAACTCAGAACCTGCATAACATCAAACAACTCATGTAATTTTGTGGATTTTGACTTAAGTGTTAATTGGGAACATTATACCAATGATCTCCAAATGTCATATATTCTGTGATTGTGTGTTCTTTGACTACTATCAATTATAATTTCTGACATAAGTTAACATGACATTATAATTATCCGAATACAATTGTGTGCTCTTTTCAACTCTTAGCTGGGCTTGTTTTAGCTGAGAGACTTATAACTATGCTATAACAGCTATTGTTTCTATCTGTGTAAGGTGAGGAATAGGAAGAGACAATGGAGACAGCCTCTTAGCTGAGCTGGTCATAAAGAGCAAAGCTTTTTCATCCCAGTTTCAGAGGAAGTCAGTTATAATTCAATGAAATGTTAGAGGGTCGGGAAGTGTCTCAATCTTACATGAGGGAATTTTGAAAAATTAGCTCATTAAGTATTTAAGTATATTAAAATAAGTTTACATTATAATTTAAAAAGTTAAGAACTAAGCTCTGGAGTAAGCCTGGCTGGGTTGGATCCCGAAATCCACCACATTTTAGCAGTGTGACCATGGGCTAAATTAGGAACACTTTGAATCTCATTAAGTATTTTATTATTTCAATAAGTCAGTTTTTAAAGGTGTAATTATCTTATAATAAAATTCACCCATTTTTGAAGTATACTTCTATGAATCTTGAAAAATACTTGAATTCTATAAAAATCATTTCAATAAAGATAGAGAATGTTTCCTTTACCACATAAAATTTTCCTGTGGAAAGTTCATTCATTTAAAATTCAAAACACTGCCAACTAACCATACAGTGACAAAAAGCAATTCAGTGGTAACCTTGGACGGGAAGACGTGGGGTGGTAGCATAAGGAAGTAAAGAAAGTTTTCAGCATAAGGGGTGTGTTTATTATCTTGATTCTGGTGATGGTTTCTTTTTTTTTTTTTTTTT
>NW_003852478.1:2541264-2547655 GCF_000181295.1 Otolemur garnettii
GATTCAAACCTGCCACCTTAGGTGTATGTGGCTGGCACCTTAGCCACTTGAGCCACAGGCGCCGAGCCGTCTGGTGATGGTTTCATAGGTGCATAGATATGTTAAAAGTTATAAAATTGTTTACTTTAAAGATATGTGATTTATCACCACTCCTAGCAAAGTTGAAGATCTTAGCTAGTACGATTATGATAACTTAAAAATCCCAATGGCTTGTAAAAAAGATATAAATTTCATTACTTCCGAGTTACCAAGTTACTTGTGAGTTATCAAAAACAATAGAAAAATTCAGCAATGTAGCTAACTTCAAAATAACTATACAAAATCAATTATGTTCCTATTTTAAAAAGAATTAAAAAATAATATTAGAAAAAGATAGCATTGTATCAGAAACCAAAATCGAAAGTAGTCGTAATGAGTATACTTATCTCATAATTGATTTGTAGACAATGCTTTTGTTTCCTCATAGAATTGATATATTTGTCCCAATGTTATCTTCAATGATTATGTCAATGTTTTGCCTATAGTTGATGTTCTGTAAATATTCATGGAATAAAGGAGCCTGAAAAAAAAAAGATATGTGATTTATTATGCAAGATTTTAACTTACTGAAACAAAAGAGACTTGTGTAAATGAAGTGTCATAATGGATACACCATACGTATTTCATGTGGTGTTTAATTTCGTATGTGAACTTGGCTGAGACACGGAGTACCCAGACAGCTGGTTAAATGTTATTTCTAGGTGTGTCTGTGAGGGTGTTTCTAGAAGAGATTAACATTTTAATTGATGATCTGAGTAAAGCAAGTGGCCTTCTCCCATGAAGGCAAGAATCACCAAATCGATTGAGGGCCTGAATAGATAGAAAGCCAGACGGAGGTTGAATCCCCTCCCTCTACCTGGCTGGTTGAACTCCGGGGCTGTTCTTCCCCTGACCTGAGCACTCCTGGTTCTCAGGCTGGAATCTGCACCGCAGGCTCCCGGCTCTCATACCTTCTAACTGCACTGATGCTCTGTCTCATTCTCCAGGTTAGAAGACTGAAGATCATGGAACTTTGCAGCTTCTAAAATTACGGGAGCCAGTCTCTTTAATAGATCTCTTTATATCGAAATATGCACATCTCCTACTGGCTCAGATTCTCTGAACCTGAGAACTCTGACTGACATTCAGTACAAGGTTAGAAAACCACCAACCTGCCTATGTTCCACACTAAGGCCAAAGCTTTCAGAAACCTGTTTCTGATATGATTTAATAAAAAAATCTTTAAAAAAAAAAAAAAAAGAAACTTGTTTCTGAGAGGAACGGTAGCACAATTGATAAATTCAGTGGTTGCTGACATTTCTAAGCCAGAGGTGATGGGAGAAGGTTACACACGGAGCTCCCTGATAGTTGCAGGATGAGAAAATCCAGAAATTGTGGTAGTTAATCATCAGAAGAAAGGTGGGCAAATGAGAGCAGCACGGGCGGGTTCCAAATCACAGAGACGTGGGATGGTTTTATAAAGTAGGACCCCCAGAGGCACGATGGACCGGCAGCGGCCGGGGACGTGCTGGATCTTTAACATCCAAAGAAACCCAAGAGGGAAGGATGAGGACGATGAGGGCAACTTCCCCCCAAATGCCACAATCCATCACCCAGTTTTCAAACTGAGTCAGTTTTCCCAACCAAAAAAGTCAACTAGAAGAGAATTCAAGTCCCCAGGACCCTACAATTTTATGTCAAGTGTGTATAGAAATGGATCTTCAACATATAGCCACTTACTTGGCCAAGCACACACAAAATCAAAGACAAATCGCCATTTCTAGGGCTGCTGCACTGATGACATTGATAGCTGAGACTCGAGGCATGATTAAGGTTTCTCTGTGAGAATGTGGGAGGATTCACAGTCCAAGGGTCCTCTGCAGAATCTGACCCAGTTTACATGTGCTGGCTTCATAGACTGCTTAGTTCTCCAATTGAAGAATGGATAATAACAGGAAATATACTTGGCACTCCACAGAAATCCTGCGTAGGTCCATTCACCCATCAAGTAAGAGCTCCTGTAGGCAGATAGCGTAAGTGGAAGCCTCTATAACTGTCTTACTCCCCTGGCCAAGAAAATAAACAAAAAATACAGAAAACTCCAGGAAGAACTGTCAAAATTAATGTTATGTAGGAAGATTTAAAGGCTACAGATGCAGTGGGAGAGACTGTCCTCATAGCTTATTCAACACACTAGTCTTACCCCTTAAAAATCAAGAAGGGGCAGCACCTGTGGCTCAAAGGAATAGGGTGCCAGCCCCATATGCCAGAGGTGGCGAGTTCAAACCCAGCCCCAACCAAAAGCTGCAAAAAAAAAAAGATGAAACTAGATGTTGATGCTGGCCTTCTACAGACTTGTGAACTATCTGTCATAAAATGGATGCTGATACTTTAGGTGTGCTGCGCCATCTCCCATCTCTGTGGGAAGGAGGCTCGGGCACAGCTGACACTCACAACTTACAGACAGTATTTATTGTTCCTGGAATTGGTCCTGCAACAATGTAACTCTCCCATCCTGTGTCACCGTGTAAGGGAAGACACCACTTGTACTGGCTGAGGAAGAAGAGACATGAGCTGCAGGTGTTTCAATGAGCAACGTGTTAAAGTGGATTTTTATGTGTTCTGGAGCCTGGGAGGAAATCTTCCTTTCAAATCAAAGAAACATTACTTCATTTCGCCCATTGTACAACTAAGAACTCACAATACCTTATAGCTTTCTTCAAGACTTAGAAGCTTATCCCAGACCTGGAATTACAAGTCCAACCCATTTACTGAGTAACAGGAGAAGATTCTCACTTTGTGAAGAAGTCAGTTTGGAAAAAGTGCTGTGACTCCCAGGTCATAGAACCTACATGCTCTATGATGTTAGGAGTTACAAGATGGGTAAAATTGTCTGTCATGTGGATTTCATGAGTAACCCCAAGAAGAAAACAAAAATGTAATTATAAGGTGCTACAGTGAATGCATGCTATTTGTAGCAAAGAATTCCACATCATTTTAAAAAAATCTTGTTCTGCTACTGGGCACTGGAAGCAGTGGAGTTTTTGATTATTGAGAGACGTAAACTAACAACCATTAAACTCAATTTTTTTTTGAGACAGAGTCTCATTTTGTCACCCTCGGTAGAGTGCTATGGCATCACAGCTACCTCAAACTCTTGGACTTAAATGATTCTCTAGATGTCTCAGTCTCCCAAGTAGCTGGGACTACAGGTGCCTGCCACAACGCCTGGCTATTTGTTTTGTTGCTGCTGTTGTCATTGTTTAGCAGGCCCAGACTGGGTTCAAACTTGCCAGCCTTGGTGTATGTGGCTGACGCCCTACGCGCTGAGCTACGGGCACTGCCTCTAAGCTCAATTTTTTCCTCATTCATTGAGATCTGTCAGATCCAATAAATCACAGGTTAGAGTCCACCTCAAAAAAATACATCATAAACATGCAAAATGATACATCGAAAATCAGGGATGAGCAGAATCAGAGGTCACAGCAAACTATATGAGAAGGTGGCTAAGACTTCCGTGTCATCGTCACCCACAGCTGAGCTATTACCATTTTATATATGAAGTTCCCGCTGGTCATCTGATGAAGGAGGAAAAGTCTGAATTCTATTCAGAGATTCAGAACTCGGTACGTTAAGCTGAAAAATTCATTTGAGCCCCACTCAGCATTAGCCATTTTATGTGAAAATAAGAATGGTAACAGGGATTCATGGACAGCAGTACACAACGTCACTAGGTAGGCAACTACGGGAAGGAAGACTGGGACAAGGGAAGACCTGGGGCCGGGGTTTGCGGATGGGCTTTTTGTAGTGGAAATGAAACACATATCACCTGTTAACAATCTTCCACCATGGAAAATGCACTAAACAACCATTTAGACAAAATAACTGCCAATTCACATCATTCCGCTCTGTCATTGGCCACCCTGGTGCTTGCACAACAGGGTTTTGAAGCCATGATGGCTAACATGGGAATCGGGTATAATTCTAACAATATCGGATCTCACTCAGCATAACGGATTGAAGTGCTGTTTGCTGAGAGTCCTCTCTACAAGCAGCACAGACCAAAATGACACTGTTCTTCAGAGATGAACTATGATCTATTGGCAAACTGATGACATTGCTTCCTTTCCACCTTAGAAGGAATAGTAATTTACATAAGTAAAAGGTGACTTTCACTTTTCTTTTCTGTATAAACTTAGGTAGCACCACTGTTAGAGAATTACAGTGTTTAAGATGTTAAAATGGAATCAAAGCACAAGAACGATGTATTTATAGTTTACAACAAAGAAGCTCGTATTTGGAATGTTCCCATGGAGCCCATGGGTCCTGCCGTTCACCACCCCAGCAGAATCCTCAGGAATGACAGAACAATGGAACAGTCTTTCAAAGAAGCAGCGAAACTGCAGCTCAGAGATGACACGATGCAGGTTTGTGATGCTTCTCTAGGATGTTCAGACACTTTAACAATGTTGTACTGTTCTTTCTCTTCAGTTAATGTAGTGTGTGTGTCCGAGAAGCAAAGACAAAAATACAAACCCCTCCCCTCTCCCTCACTCAGTGGCCCACTGTAGGATTTCTGCTGCTTCCGCATCCTCTGCATTGGAAACTGGTTCTCAGAACAACAGTGTCACCACCGGGGGGTAAATAGCTAGTTACCTTGATTTTCAATGACAGACACAGGTTCATCACTTAAGTTCTAATGCCAAGAGCTTAAAAATGAGGAAATAATTCCCTTTCATAGAAAGGATAGTTTACCTTGACCTTCGGGAGGATGTGGGGCCTCTATGACACCATGAAGCCAAATAAAGACATATCTGGCAATCAGGTGATCCAGCCCTACTTCTTGACACTCCATTGACCTATTTTGACATGAGCTAAACAGCCATGGCAGCCGTGACTCTAAATGAACAAACAGATAAAACGCAGGTGTGTAGCCGACTTCTGACTGATGTACATCAGTAAAATGATAAATTCGTGTTCTCTCTTAAGTTACTAAAGTTCTGGTAATCGGTCACTGCAAGAATAGAAAACTAATGCACTGTCTCTCTTTACACTGTAGAGATATTATCGGATAAGGAAGTTGTCTTTGATGCTTTCAAAGGACTCACCATAGTTTGTGCCACCCAGGACATAATTTTTACATGTTGATTTATCATCTGTAGTAGTTAATTAAGGAGTGATTCTTTTTCTTCTGTATTTCAATATAAGGAAAATAGTGGGAGCCTATCACTCCTTACCACATGCTTTTGAAACTTCTTAGTAACCAGGATTAAAATAATAATCACTGTTAGTGAAAGAAAAAAAAAGAATAAAAAAGGAAGAAAAAGCCTTATTATTTTTTCATTATAACTTTGCTTATGACACAAAATAGAATAATTGTATTTACTTATGTATTGATCTTCCTTCGACCTGAAAACTTAGTTGTTGCTGTTCAGAATTGCCCAGCAGCTGTGGCATACGACCACTTCTAGATGTTTAACTGACACATATGAACTTACATGTTCACTAAAATACATATCCAAAGGGGTTCATACTTCATAATGAACCCCTTTGGTTCATAGTTTATAATAGTTTAAAATTAGAAATAACCCAAATGTCTAATCAATAGATATTGGATAAACAAAATGTAGTACATTCATACCATGCATTTCAGCAATATAGAATGAATCAAACTAGGTAGGTTTCTTTTGCAACGAAATGAGCAAAGTAAAAATATTATGTTGTGCGTACAGACCTGCATATGTACACATTATTCCATTTCTGTAAAGTGAAAGAGCAACAGTGAAGTCCATTATTATATAAATCAAAACTTGACTTTCAGAGTTGAGAAGTATTGTCTAAAAGTGTTCATGAAGAAATTTGGCTTCGAGGCCAATGTTTTTTCTTGCTTGGGTAATGGTTACCACTATTACACAGTTATACAAAATTTTTGAATCTCATCAATTGAAACATTAAGATGATGAATTTTATTGAATGTAAATTTTGCCACTATTAAAATAACAAGATGTGAAGCTAGTGATATGTACGGAGCAAAATAGGGATTTGAGGGGACTAGTAATACTTTATTTCTTGACTGGCAAAGGCTGCATAGATCCTGTGTTCATTTCATGTAAAATATTTTCATTTTTTCCCTTAAGATTTGTGCCATTTTCTGTGCATATTTTCCACCTAAATTTATGATGTTTATTAAAAAAACAAGATTTAGGCAAAAGGTAACTATACATGTTCTTTGAATCTTTAAATGTTCTCAGATTAAATGTAGACTATGTCCATTGAACTATTAAAGGATATTTAGGATGCTTACAAAACAAACAAACAAACAAAACTATAGGTGTGATCCCACCAATTATTCTCCCTCCACCCATCCTCCCCC
>NW_003852478.1:2549231-2550673 GCF_000181295.1 Otolemur garnettii
CTATTAGTGTGAGTTAGAGTAGCCACCTCCTGATGTCTGTTGGGCTTCATGAAAAGTACTTTTGACTTATGCTCAAAAGGACTAAGTTTGGATCCAAACTTTGCTATCATACTAGCTGTATGATCTAGGACAAGTTATTCAATTAGGTCCACACGTCATTTGAATCAAGTAAGAATAACAAGTCTTTCCACAAATAACTGTTACTCTTTAGCCTTAGTATAACAAGTGTAACATGCTATGTTCCTATTATAATTGTACTTAAAAATACCTATTATTTTTTAAGAAATCACAATGCTAATTCCCCTTGATAAACATTTCTCAGTAGTAATTCTCTTGTTTGTTTGTGTTTATTAACAATAAACACACTAGAATAGTAAATGCACGTGAGGGAATATTGTAAGTGTCTAAGCAACCTGTTGGTGTCTAATATTTAACACAGGGAAAGGTTGAAACATGAAAAAAGCTTGATATATTTAGTAGATAATGTCTTGCTGTGATAATTTATGGAAAAGTAACAGAGTAAAGTTGACCCTTGGACAAAGTGTGTTTGAGCTATGTGAATCCACTGATATGTGGATTTTTATCAATAAATATATTGGAAAAATTTTTGCAGATCTGTGATAATTTGAAAAACTTGCAGATTAACCAAAAGGCTAGAGATATCAAAATAAAAAAATTTGATACGTAATGAATACATAAAATATATGTAGATACTAGTCTATTTTGTCATTTCGTGCTGTAAAACATACATAAATCTATTGTGAAAAGTTAAAATTTATCGGCTCTTCCATACACAAACATCTACAGCTCCATAGGCAGTCAAGAAATATAAATAAACATAAAGATGCAGTATGAAGTCATAACTGCATAAAACTACCTGGGGCAGATATTATACTACTGTAATAATCTTCTAGACACATTCCATTGCTATTGCAGTGAGCTCAAGTGTTGTAAGTATTTGCTAAAATGTCTTGTAATGCTAATCATCTCAGTATGAGCAGTTTATCTCACCAGCAAATCGTGTTTAGCAGCAAAAAGTGATCTCTCCTGGTTCTTGGGTATATTTCATCATGTTTAGTGAGATGCCGTAAACTTTGAATGACAACATAATACCCATATGAAGTGCCACTCATGAGGCTGGAATTGCTCCCAGGAAGCAGAGGAAAGTTACAACAAGAAAAAGTTGAATTGCTTGATAGGTACTGTCGATTGACATCTGCAGCTGTAATTGCCCACCAGTTCCGACAAATGGTTCATCCTGTCAATAGACGATGCAAATTTAGAGTATCAGTAAATACAGAGCAGTTCTATCTTCTCTCTTTTGTTAGAGTATCAGTAAATACAGAGCAGTTCTATCTTCTCTCTTTTGTTAGAGTATCAGTAAATACAGTTCTATCTTCTCTCTTTTGTTAGAGTATCAGTAAATACAGTTCTATCTTCTC
>NW_003852478.1:2552855-2554014 GCF_000181295.1 Otolemur garnettii
TTACCCCAGTGACACCCATATGGAACTTCTGCGCTCTGGATCTGTAAGAAAATACACTTATGCTATTTTCAATTGCCAGGTTTTTGATAATTTATTACAGCTAGAATAGAAAACAATGCAGGAAGATCACCTGCATATATTTCTAACTTTCTCTTCATTTCTTTAACTAAAAACAACACAAATTTTTCACATTTTTGGGTCCCTTATCCCTTCTTCACTTTTGTGTGTTATTGCTTCTAGACTTGAGGAAAACAGAAGTCTCTCAGCATCAGAAATAATAGCATTAAGGTATAAGGAGTATAAACCCGTCTATAAGCCCACAGAATGTGCAATGTATTCATTCCATCTATTGAATCAATACATACGATGGAGCAAATACTAAGTACTATAATTTCACTGCTCTCAAGCCATCTTTCTTCAGCACCCACCAGGAATTGGTTCCAGGATGCCCCTTGGACACCAAAATCCATGGCTGCTCCTCCCCTATATAAAATTGTGTGGTATTCGCACATTACATACACACATCCTCCCACATACTTTAAGGCCTCTCTAGACTGCTTGTAATACTAAGAGCAATGTAAATGCTATTTAAATATTAATGGTTGTAAGACTATTATTTCATACAGGTGCAAACAATATATACTGTATCATTTTCCTCTTGTATTGTTGTACTAAATGTATCACATGTACAGTATACAATGTCTATTGTATTATTTTTCATTTTATTGTCATTTATTCTTATGTCACAATCAGTTTTTGAATATTTTCTACCTATAGTTGTTTGAATCAGTAGATGCAGTACCCACAGATGTGGAGTGTGAACTATACAAATATAAAATAATTTCCCTTTTCTTTACAAATTTCGACTCATTGGGGAGAAAAGGGGTATGGATACAACTAATTTTGAAAGACTGTCAGATACAATAACAGACATGTCCATAAAGCTCTCTGGGGACATGTCATCCTCCCCCCGGACATTTTTTTAGCAAGTTGATATACTCTGGTTCTCCCTCATAGTACATCCTTTTGAAGTGCCTTAAAAGTCTGACTAAAGCCTATTCATAGAGAATTAAATTGATTCACATACAAGAAAAGAAACAACTCTTTTCAAGAGGCATCAAATCTACTCTCCTCAATAGAAAAACTGAGATCAAAAGAG
>NW_003852478.1:2554164-2555851 GCF_000181295.1 Otolemur garnettii
TTTAGAGCTTAATATTGAGCAGTGCTTCTAATTTGCACTTAGACCCAGGCTTCGGGGAATGTGTTCCAAGATCTTCAAGTGGGCTGATTTTATACTCAGAAAGGTCAAGTCATGGACCTGAACAAAACTCCCGTAAACAACAAGGAGGTGCCAACCAGACCACGCGAGAAGGGCATCAGGGTTAGCCTAATAGTTGACAGGACCAGTAGTTTCTAATTGAGGTTAAATGGGTTTCATGGATACAACACTTGTAGATTCATAAAATTTGGAGGATAATGTTGAGCCAACTCACTCAGACACAGCATGTGGAAAAAGGAGCTTTGTAAATTTTTTTTTGCAGTTTTTGGCCGGGGCTGGGTTTGAACCCACCACCTCCGGCATATGGGGCCTGCACCCTACTCCTTTGAGCCACAGGAGCTTTGTAATTTTAAGACGCCAGAGACATCATAGGTGATGTTAAAGACCCCTGCACTGTTAAAAGTATTTCCAGAACTCTTGTTAGGAGACTCATCCATAATCACAAACTATTTCCTTTCGGTAAATAGAAACTGCTCTTGGGTAAAATTTTGCAATAACATCCTGCTAGCAGTAACAAAAGAAATTATACTGCTGGCCATTCCTTCTGGAATTTTATTGAGATGAATGAAAATAACTACCTTCTTGGAGGAAATGGCATTCCCAGTCACCATATCAGAAGCCAGGCAGCCTAACTCAGTAGGGGTGCCAGGCTGGGGGTCAAAGGTCCTTACATAAACTCCTGATAAAAGATCAGAAAGCAAATGTTCTAAACCAGGGCATCCAACCTTTGGGTCTCTCTGGGACACAGTGGAAGAAGAGTTTTCTTGGGCCGCACATTAAATACACAAACACCAATGAAAGATGATGAGTAAAAGAGAAAAAATATCTCTGCACATTATTTTTGTGATATCCACCACCACAGACAAGCCCAAAAGTCTTCACATAATCCTAATTAGGCAGCAGCTCATGTAGAGGGTTTCTTGTAAAATTATAGATTCCAAATTTGTGATCACTAATATAGAAAAGGTACAAATCTAAGTAATACAATGTCTCTGGGTTTTTTCAAAATATTTTAAATATAAAAATAAAAGAAAAATAGGCAACATAGAACTACTAAGATACTTAACATTGTATTTGAGAAACGAATGCATTAATTTATGGTTCGATAGAAGTCGTTGCAATTCTCAGTGAGTTCTCAAGGTGTTTATCAGATATTTGGGTTCTAATTTTACTCCTAATGTGCTTCATTCTTGAAAATAGTTTGCTCACAAATCTACATGCTGCTAAAAAATAATGACACGAATAACAACTGATTGTGAAGTGAGGGATATTTGTCCTCTGGCAAGATAGGACCTATAAAAGTCCAGTAAAGAGACATGATTGAATTTGTCTTTAAGTTGAATTTGGATTACAGCTCTGTGAAGTCCATTTCAAAATGGCAGGTAACATCTGTATGTTGGCTGTAAATGGAATCACAAATGCACCAAAATATTAATTATTTTTCCAGAAGCTTCAAAAATATGTTTTCAAAGTTTTGTATCAAATTCCAAAGCTAATCTGTGTATTTTTTTTTGCTGTTCCTCATACTATGTTTAGCCAACCTGTTGAAATGCATACAATTGTTTGCCTTAATTTGAGCTTGCTGTAATTTCAGTTTCATTTGGAACAC
>NW_003852478.1:2557414-2559154 GCF_000181295.1 Otolemur garnettii
TTTTTTTTTGCAGTTTTTGGCAGGGGCTGGGGCTGGGTTTGAACCTGCCACCTCTGACATATGGGGCCAGCACTCTATTTCCATTCCTTTGTAATTAAGTGGCCTGAAGTTTTTTCTGTGGAATCTAGCACCTAGTGGTCCTCTGAGTGTGAGAGCATTGTAACAACCTTGGCATTCCGGAAGGCTCCGCCAGGCTTTCTTTCAACCGTTGCTACTTGACAGTGGTTTCATTCCCAGAAATGTGGTCTTTTGATACTGCATTCCTCTTGTATGTCAAAGGAAGTTTAGAAATGAAAAGCACTGGTAGCCTCTAATTATTTCTTGTTGACTAAGGGAAACAAAACTACAAAACCTTAAAAAGAAACTTATTGGGGCTGGGCATGGCGGTTCATGCCTGTAATCCCAGCACTCTGGGAGGCTGAGCCAGATGGATTGCCTGACCTCAAGAGTTGGAGACCAGCCTGAGTCAGAGCAAGATTTGATCTCTAAAAATAGCTGGGCATTGTGGCAGGCACCTGTAATCCCACCTACTTGGGAGGCTGAGACAAGAGAATCACTTGAGCCCAATAATCTGAGGTTGCCTTGAGCCATGACACCACAGCACTCTACAAAGGGCAACAAAGTGAGACTCTAGCTCAGGAAAAAAAAGAAAGAAAGAAGGAAAGATACTCATCTGAGGCTTGGAATTGATGATTTAAAGTGCTACATTTAGCCAGATACCTTACTGTAAACGTTTTTACGTGACATAGCTTCATATAAAAACCACACTCAGAAGATGCCATTGAAACACTCTTTTTTTTTTTGCAGTTTTTTTTTTTTTGGCTGGGCTGGGTTTGAACCCACCACCTTTGGTATATGGGGCCGGCACCCTACTCCTTGAGCCATAGGCGCCACCCTGAAACACTCTTAAAAACTCACTTTTTTGTACTTGAACTCTCTTATTTCTTAGTTCACTCCTCAATACTTAAAACTCCTATCTTAATCTATCTACCTTTCATGCACACAGTACATAGCTGTTGGCTACTATAAATAATTAATCAGCTTTAAAATCTACAAAATCTAATTCTCGATCATTCTTACCTATTTAAATCAGGCCTCTGGCCCAAATAGTGCACTAGAATTTTCAACTTCTTTCTATACATCTTATTTTTTAAGTATTTAATTTCAAAAAAATGTGAAACAGAGGTGTAATAAACCTCCATGTCCTCATCATCCAGTTTCTACAATGACTAGCTTACGAACTTACTTCATTTACACCTGAAACTCATCTTTAGGAGGGAGCCAAGACAAAGCCATTTGAAGTGAAAAAGAAATGAAGATCCTGGATTGAAAGGATTGGGTACAACTTAAAAGAGTAAAGAAAAAAAAAAGTTTGTTCTGCTTTAAAACCAAATAGAATCAGGAAACACAGGTGAAAACACAAAGTTTTGAGGTGAAATGAATACAGAGTAACTGCCCTGATGGCCTCAGTTGTTCAACAGCAGAAATTGAGGGTTTCTGCTTAGAATCAGGCAGAACAGAGACTAGACTGGAGCCGTGAAGACTGGGAAATGCTTTAAATAAATGCTAAGAGGAAGACACTGACTATCATAAATGAGCATTGATAGTCATAGCACGGGTCTCAGGTTTGTTTAGGGATTAGGCTGTTCTCAACCTCTTCTAAAATCTTGAAATATAAAAGCAGAATTTAGGGAGAAAATGGGGGAAACGTGAAGATAGGATGCTTGATGAACTTGCAAC
>NW_003852478.1:2559257-2560464 GCF_000181295.1 Otolemur garnettii
GTCTCCTTACCTGTGTTACCGGACCGTGGATGAGGTCCCCACTCTGCCTTAAGCTCCAGATGGAACCTTCCACGTGGGAAACTCGAGTTCTCTCTCACACGAGGGACCCTCTTCCCACTCTCTTTGGAAATGTCTACACTTTCTCTTTGTTACTCTGAAACTCATGCAGGTTCCTGTCGTTTTCTACCCACACCGCCTTGGCTGCTCTCGTTTTATTTCCAGTTTCCATCCAGTTTTACTTTCCATTCTCGTTGGGCCTCAGTTGAACTTTCTAGCTCAGCGGAGTAATTGTACCAGGTCAACTGAGTTCAGGGAACTGCGATCCCCCAACTCCCAACATCATTTCTGGTGACAGAGAAGAGAAATCCTCAGCCTTTTTCCTGGTGCAGAAAACCCAGGAAAGAGACCCCCCCCAAGGACCCCTGGAGGCCCCACAATGCACATGGGGTCCCAGGCTGCAGCAGGTCCTCACTCGGGCCACGGCGATGCAGAGACCCCAGCCAATCCTAATGGAACCTTCCACCAACTGGCCAGAACCTTCCCACCCCGAAACGGCTTGAGAGTAGGTTAGTGCCCTGAAAAGTCGGCCAGTACCCTGCTCTGACCCGAGGAAGGAGCTAAGAACAGTCATCTTCCCCTCGTCCTTCAAGGTTTCAGGCCGACATCTCCCCACGGGGAAAGGACACCAGGAACCAGGTTTTCAGGGGGTGGGAAGGAATCCACCTTCTGAGAAATGTCTGCAGGGCCCACACGGACATGGGTATGAAGCAGCTTAGGGAGCCGATGGCGACAGAAGACTGTTGATGACCAATCGCAAAGGCCATTATTGCCTGGAGACACAGAGAGGCCAGTGAAAGACTTCCAGCCAATTTGAGACGGAGAAAGTTTTCACACCTCTGCGGACATCCGCAGCTCCATCATCACTCTCACATTCTCTCCTTCACACCGGGACCCACTGCCAACTCTCTTCGGAAGTGCTCCAAACTTCTCTTTGTTCTTCCCAAATAAAATTTGTCTTTGTTACTCTAAAAAAAAAAAAAAAAGCAATTTAAGTTTCATGCTGCATCAGAGAATGCAAGAGGAAGTCAACTTCCTGCCGGGTTTAATATGACTGTATCTTAAGCAAGTTTGTTCATATTTTATTTATTTATTTATTTATTTAGAGACAGAGCCTCAAGCTGTCCCCCTGGGTAGAGGGCCGTGGCAT
>NW_003852478.1:2560700-2587574 GCF_000181295.1 Otolemur garnettii
ACTGATAAAACCTTTTTGTCACTGAAAACTTTTTTCTTCTTATCACGTGTCTTTCTGACACTCAGTCTTAACTGTATAATCAGAGCCTTGCTTAGATTTCTGCCATGTTAAACTGCGTTGCCAGCCCCTTTAGCATATTTGCACCTGCCTGAAGCCCTCCTGTTCCTGATCTTGGACTCCCTGTCCTGTGCATGCCCCGCATTTTAGGAACTCACATCTTCCTGGATACTCCCAGAGTCAACTTGTTCCATCGACTGTATGATAATCTCAACATAATACATTTTTCCTCAGATAGGTACTCAAAGTACTTTGTAAAATACTTCATAATAGGGTATGACACAGACACCACTTTAATCAGAAAGGAGGGAGGCCCAAACGCTGGAGGAAGGTAGGTGTTCCCTGCCACGTCAGGCGTTGCTGTTTTTGTTGCTGGATCCCTGGCTCTGAGTGGAGTCGGTAGACAGTCAAACCACAAGGGGAGGGGATGAGTAGGGGCAGAGGGAATGGCTTCCTGCCAACTGGTAGGGAATTATTATTCCAACATTGTAACAACTGAGCTTGCTTTACTAGTCAATCAGGAATAAATGTCAGTCCTGAGCCATCAGAGTAAGTTCATTTTGTGTTACCAGTGCTGAGTTTGCATTTTAAATATTTTCTTTATATCTAACTTTTGAAACTGGTCCCTTTCTCCTATGGGAAGTCAGTGTTTAGTGTAGTAGTTTTAAACAGTATTTTTATATTGCAGCGTATCAGAAGACATAGTTTTTGTTGTTGTTTGTTGTTTTTGAGACAGAGTCTCACTTTGCCGCCCTCTGTAGAGTGTTGTGTCATCACAGCTCACAGCAACCTCAAAGTCTTGGGTTCAAGCGATTCTCTTGACTCAGCCTCCCAAGTAGCTGGTGCCTGTCACAACACCTGGCTATTTTGAGATGAGGTTTCTCTCTGGCTCAGGCTGGTCTTGAACCCGTGAGCTCGGGCAATCTACCCACCTCAGCCTCCTAAGTGCTAGAACTACGGGTGTCAACCACTGTGCCTGGCCATATTACACCTTTAAAACTCCCCAAAGTGTGTGTGTGTGTTGTATATATAACATGCTGTGTAATATCTGGAATCTCTTTATATGGGAAATAAATGACTAGGAGGTAGGAGAGTAAGAGAGATTATTATAGCCTTGAATGGCTGAGTCAATTTAAAGAAGTTGAGAAGGCTTTGAAGAAGGACAGATAGTAAGATAGTGCTGACTGGTGAATTCTAGGGACGGGAAATCACGGAGTGGAAGAATCTAGTTGAAATAAAAACATCACTTTTTTGTGGCAGCGTGTAATATATTTTGATATTAAAATGAGGACCAAGTTATGTATAGCCTTCCATAACAAATTAAGAAATGAATCTTCATTAGTAATTTTATTTCTAAACTTTGTAATTTAAAATATGTCCTGGAAATTACAGAGTGTTTTTTGTAAACAGTGGTTTAGGGCAATTAATTTAGAAATGTTATGCAGAATTCCTAGAGGCTGGCAGTTATTAAAAATAATGGAGCAATATTAATGCTAGGAAATAAATCAGGCAGAAGAGAAAAATCACCCTTGTTATTTCTCACAGGGAGAACTCAATTTCATAGATGACTCCTAACTCCACCTACAGTTGACTCTAATTATAACAGAACACATAACAGGTTATTCCCCTATTATCCTCATGTACATTATATGTCAGCCCTGTTGAGTTCCCTAACTATGCCATAAAAATAATAGAAAGCATTAGCAAATAGAATTTGAAAGCCACTTTTTATGTTCTTGAGCCAATTATGACATGCAAGTATAAATAATATTATATTTACTTAGTACTATGAATCAATAGTTAGAACTGTAATAAGAATGATAAAAATAAAAACAATATTTTTTAAATTTCAGATTAATAAGAGGGTACTGAAGATTGAGTTAAAACAACATTATTTTTAGCACTTCCTATGTATTACAAATTGTCCTAAGGGTTTTATTGCATATGGTAACACATTAATTCTTAGCTTCCAAAGATGAAAATAATGAATTCATATACCAGCAGAGAAATGGAGACAAAGACAGTTTATTTAACTGTCCAGTGCTGCATAACCAAAAAAAAAAAGGGCAAGGGGCCTAAAAAAAAATGGGCCAAAACAACCAAGAAAAAAAAATTAAAAATATCTTAAAGTTTATGGCACTTAAACTTTGGAAACTGTATTTTTATTTTAGCAATAATATTAAAGTAGGCAAAGATTTACAGAAGAAAAGTTACTGAGTCAGTGGCTCAGCTAAATTATTTATTTCCTCTTAAATTCTTAAAGTTTCACAGCTGAGGCTCAGCCCGGAGTAGCAAGCTATTTTTTGCCCACTGCATTACTGATGGTTTAAACATTCTTGCACACTTTAAGTGACTACCGTTAAGGAAATAAAGAAATTTAAAAAAAAATGAAAACAAAGCAAAAAACTCCTTGAAATAATAGTACTCTATGTTACGCTGCAAGTTTTTCCAGTTTTTCAAGATAAAACTAAGGAGTGAAGAAAAAATATCATGATTTAGTGATACTAAAAATTGCAATATTTAAACGTAGCTATAATGTTCTTAGCTAAAACAGTATTTGTAATATTAGCTTTGATATTAAATGTTTACCTTTTCATACTGAATATAATATTCAAATATTTTATAATGTTTAATCTGAAGCATCCCTGTATTGAAATAATAATAAATATTGTAATATTAGAACCAAATGTGCTTTATATGTTGTGTATTACATTGATCATACTTTATTGTCCTGAAACTTTTAAGTTTCCTGTAAAACACACAAAAATATGTCCACGTATTTCCTTCAGGATATTATAAAAATATTCTCGGACTTCACCTCACCATTTCTTTACTCCTTCCTCAATTATTCTTCATTTTAAAATTATGAAGACAGTAGGATCGGATTGTGCACTTACAGTAACATTTTGACATTTTCTCATTTCAGTGCACGACATCCTCCTTCTAAAATAGTTCTGAACGCCCTTGGACCTTGAAGCTGACTGTTTGAATGTGCAAATGTTCATTTTAATCATCCATGATATTAATAATTTTATACATGTTTCACCTAATTCTTTGTAAAAAATAAGTGGATCACAATGTTTAGTTTGTGAACATAAATAGTTTTAACTATCTACCTTTATTTCACCTTGGTTTATACATATAACAATTTTATCAAATGACATTTGAATCAGTTGTCTTTTAAAAAGATACTCAGAGGGTGGCGTCTGTGGCTCAAAGGAATAGGGTGCCAGCCCCATGTACCAGAAGAGGTGGTAAGTTCAAACTCAGCCATGGCCAAAAACTGCAAAAAAAAAAAAAAAGATACTCAGAAAAATAAATAATATGCTTATCTTCATATATATTTCAGGTATATGTAGTTCAATGTGCATTAACTTAGATATATTAAATAACATGTATTTGTTTACACTATATCCTCTTATTTTTGTCCCTGCCCCATTTCCCAACATAGGTATACAGTCGGATGTATATATACAACTAATTATACAGGGTAAAGGTGCACTGCTCTATACTAGATTTCAAAAAGGGAATGACACAAACTACTTTTTTAAAAATTTTGCTACTTAAAGGAAGTATTTATTTTTTCAAAACTTTCTCTTTTTTATTGTTTGGGATTCATCAAGGGTACAAAAAATTAGGTTACACTGATTGCGGTTGTTAGGTAAAGTACCTCTTGTAATTGTGTTCTACCCCCAGGAGGTGTGCCATACACCGTGACACCCCATCCCCTTGGCTCCTCCCCTCTCCCCAATCCCTCATTTCCCTACCCCACCCCTCGTATTAGATCATCTACTGCCTTCATATTAGAATTGAGCATGTTGGATTCTTGCTTCTCTATTCTTGTGATGCTTTGCAAAGAAGAATGTGTTCCGCCTCCATCCAAGTTAATACAAAAGATGCAAAGTTTCCATATTTTGAAATGGTCGAATAGTATTCCATATATTCCATGTATATCATGGAATACTATACATATACCACAGTTTGTTAATCCATTCCTGTGTTGGTGGGCATTTAGATGGTTTCCACAATTTGGCAATTGTAAATTGAGCTGCAATTAACTGTCCTTATGATAAAAGGATTTTTTCCTTATTCTGGGTAGATGCCTGCTAATGGGATTGCAGGATCAAATGGGATATCTAATTTGAGTTTTTTGAGGATTCTCCATATTCCGTTTCAAAAAGGTTATATTATTTTGTAGTCCCACCAGCAGTGTAAAAGTGTTCCCTTCTCTCCACATCCATGCCACCATATGCAGCTTTGAGATTTTGTGATGTGGGCTATTCTCATTGAGGTCAGATGGTATCTCAGGGTGGTTTTGATTTCATTTCTCTGATGATTAGGGATGATGAGCATTTTCTCAAATGTTTGTTAGCCATTCATCTGTCTTCATCGGAGAAGGTTCTGCTCATAACTATTGCCCAGAGGTATATGGGATTGTTTATTCTTTTTCTGTTGATTAATTTGAGTTCCATGGAGATTCTAGTTATCAACCCTTTGTCAGATTCATGCCCTGCAAATATTTTCTTCCATTCTGAACTTTGTCTTTTTGCTTTTGTGTTGTGTCTTTAACTGTGCAGAAGCTTTTCAGCTTAACTAATCCCCATTTGTGAATTTTTGTTGTTGTTGCAATGGGCGCTGAAGTATTTGTTATACGGGCAGCACCTGTGGCTCAGTGGGTAGGGCACTGGCCCCATATACCAAGGGTGGTAGGTTCGAACTCAGCCCTGGCCAAACTGCAACAAAAAATAGCCGAGAGTTGTGGTGGCCACCTGTAGTCCCAGCTACTTGGGAGGCTGATGCAAGAGAATCACCTAAACCCAGAAGTTGGAGGTTGCTGTGAGCTGTGACATCATAGCACTCTACTGAGGGCAATAAAGTAAGACTCTGTCTCTAAAAAAAAAAAAAAAATGAATAAATAAAGTCTTTGTTATAAAATCTTTCCCCAGACCAATATTATCAAGTGTTTTCCCCACACTTTCTTCTAAGACTTTTGTTGTTTCATATCTTAGATTTATCCACCTTGAGTCAATTTTTTATAAGCGGTGAAAGGTATGGGTGGAATTGTTATACAATTCTCTCAGCACCATTTGTTGAATAGTGATTCTTTTCCCCACTGTATGCTTTTGTTTGGTTTATCAAATATTGGATGGCAGGTAGAGAACTGGTTTAATCTCTCAGTTTTCTATTCTGTTCCATATGTCTATGTATCTATTGTTATGCCAATATCATGCTGTTTTGATGACTGTGGACTTGTAATGTAGCCTGAGTCTGGTAGGGTGATGCCTCCAATTTTGTTTTTATTACCAAGAATAGCCTTAGCTATACAGGAATTTTTCAGGTTCCATACAAAACAAGGTACTATTTTTTCCAGTTCTTCAAAATATGATGTTGGTATTTTAATGGGGATTGCATTGAATCTGTACATTGCTTTGGGTAGAATAGATATTTTGACAATATTGATTCTTTCTGGCCAAGAGCATGGTATATTCTTTCATTTGTGAGTGTCTTCTGCAATTTCTTTTCTAAGGGTTTCATAATTCTCTTTGAAAAGATCTTTCACTTCTTTTGTTACATATATTCCTAAGTTTTTCATTTTCTCTGAAGCTACTGTGAAGGGAATTGTGTTCTTGATTTGCTTCTCAACTTGGCTATTTTGGTGTATACAAAAGCTACTGATTTGTGGACATTGATTTGATACCCTGAGACATTACTGTATTTCCTGATGACTCCCAGGAGTTTCGTGGTTGAGTCTTTGGAATTTTCTAAATATACGATCGTATCATCAGCAAAGAGGGAGAATTTGACCTCCTCTGCCCCCATTTGGATACCCTTTATATATTTCTCTTGCCTGATTCCATTGGGTAGAACTTCCAGAACTATGTTGAGTAATAGTGGCGATAGAGGACATCCTTGACTGGTGCCAGTTCTAAGTAGCAAAACTTTCAGTTTTAATCCATTTAGTGTGATGTTAGCTGTGGGTTTATCCTAAATGGATTCAATCAGCTTAAGAAATGTGCCACCTATGCCTATATTCTTGAGTGTTCTTGCTAGAAAAGGATGCTGAATTTTATCAAATGCTGTTTCCCATCTATTGAAAGGATCATATGGTCTTTGTTTTTGCTTCTATTGATATGGTGTATTACATTTATGGTTTTGCATATGTTAAGCCAACCTTGCATCCCTTAGATGAAGCCTACTTGATCATGGTGTATAATGTTTTTAATGAGTGGCTGCAATCTATTAGCTAAGATTTTGATGAATATTTTTGCATTGATATTCATTGGTGAAATTGGTCTGTAGTTTTCCTTGTTTGTTTAGTCCTTTCCTGGTTTTGGAATCAAGGTTATGTATGAGTCATAGAACATGTTGGGGAAATTTCCTTCCTTCTTAATGTTTTGGACTAGGTTCTGTAGAATAGGTTCAAGTTCATCTTTGAAGATGTGATAGAGTTCTGATGTGAAGCAATCTGGTCCTGGGTTTTTTGTCATTATTGGAAACTTTTTATTGTTTCTGCAATTTCAGTGCTTGATATTGGTCTGTTCAAGAGATCTATTTCTTCCTGGTTAAGTCTAGAGAGAGGGCGGGATTACAGATATTGGTCCATTTCTTCCACATTTTGTATCTCTGTGGTATCAGCTGTTATTTCCCCCTTTTCATTTCCGATTAGAGTTATTAAAATTTTCTATTTCTGGGTAATCTGGAAAATGGTTTATCAATTTTATTTATGTTTTCTTTTCTATTTCTGGATAATCTGGAAAATGGTTTATCAATTTTATTTATGTTTTCAAAGAACCTACTTTTTGTTTCATTAGTTTTTAGAAGGATTCTTTTATTTTCAATTTCATTTATTTCTGATTTAATTTTTGTTATTTAATTTCTTCTGTTGGGTTTGGGATTTGATTGGTCTTCCTTTTCCTTTTCTTTAAGATGATTTGTTAGGTTATTGATGTACTCTCTTTTGTTTTTCATATGTAGGCATCTAATGTGATAAATTTCCCTGTTAGGACTGCTTTTTCAGTGTCCCACAGGTTTTGGTAGCTTGTGTCTTCATTGTTTTTATGCTCAAGGAAGTTAATGATTTCCTTTTTTATCTCTTCCTTGATCCAACTGTCATTCAGCATAAGGTTGTTTAACTTCCATGCCTTTGTGTGGGGATGACAATTTTTGTTGGAGTTGAGTTTCACTTTTATTGCCTAAAGGTCTGAGAAAATACAAGGTAAAATTTCAATTCTTTTGATTTTGTCAAGGTTGGATTTTTGTCCTAGGACATGATGTATTTTGAAGAATGTTCCATGGGCCAATGAGAAGAACTATATTATTTAGCTTTGAGACTGAGTATTCTATTTATGTATATCAAGTGTATTTGTTCTATGGTCATACTTAAGTCCCTGTATCTTTGTTTAGTTCCCGTGTGGAGGATCTGTCCAGCTCAATAAGAAGAGCGTTAAAGTTTTCTGCTATTATGATGTTATGGGATATCATACTGCTCAGACTAATTAAGGTCTGTTTCAAAAATCTGGGAGCATTAATTTGGGTGCATGAATATTTAGAATTGAAATGTCTTCTTGCTGTATTATTCTCTTGACCAAGATGAAGTGTCCATTTTTGTGTTTTTTTACTTCAGTTGCTTTGATTCCACTTTTATCTGAGAATAAGATTGCAACCCCTCTTTTCTTCTCAATTCCATTAGCTTCAAAAATTGTCTTCCATCCCACAAACCCAAGTTTTAATTTGTCCTTCAAGGCTAGGTTTATTTCCTGCAGACAGCAGTAAATAGATGGCTTTTTTTTTTTTAATCCAATCAGCCAGTCTTTGTCTCTTCAATGGGGAATTCAAGACATTAACATTTACTGAGATGATTGATAAGTGTGGTGGAGTTCTATTCATCTTATTTTGTGAAAGTCCATTGCTTGGTTTTATCTTCTGCATCATTGTTGAAACTAGGTTTTATCCTTTAGTTTCTGGGTGTTTAGTTTGCTGGTGGTCCATTGTGATGGTCAGTGTGTAGAATAACCCGAGTATTTCTCATACAGCTGGTCTTGTTGTGCCAAACTTCCTCAATGTTTGCATATCAGCAAATGGTTTGATTTCTCCATCAATTTTAAAGCTTAGCTTAGCAGGATATAGAATTCTGTGCTGAAAATTGTTTTGTTTAAGTAGATTAAAGCTAGATGACCTTCTCTTCTGGCTTGAAAAATTTCATTTGAGAAGTCTGCCATCACCCTGATAGATTTACCCCTGTACGTCGATTAGCACTTATTCCTGGCATCTCGCAGAATCTTATCTTTGGTCTTAACTTTGGACAGTTTCATGGAGAAGCTCTATTTGGGTTGAGATGACTTGGAGTCTGATATTCCCCTTAAAAAATATCTCAGAATCTTTGGTAATATTACGGAAATTTTCATTTATACTATTCTCTACTATGGCTTCCATTCCTCTGGGGTATTATTCTTCCCCTCCTGGGATACCTATAGCTAGTATGTTTGAATGCTTCATGAAGTCCTATAACTCTGTCAGTGCATGTTCTGCTTTCACTCTCCTTTTTTCTGACTCTTTAACCAGCTGAGTTAGCTCAAGATCTTTGTCTTCCACCTCCGAGATTCCTCTTCTGCGTGGTCTAATCTGATACTGATGCTTTCTACTGGATCTTGACCTTCCCTGATTGCTGCTTCAATTCCTTAAGCTCCACTGTATTCTTTCTATGTTCTTCATATTGTTAATTCTGTTTTTGGTTTTCTTTGGGTTCTTTTCCACTTTCTCAGCAATTTCCTTCATTGTTTTTGCCATCCATATTTTAAGTTCCCCTTCTGTCATTTCTTTAGTGGTGGAATTTTCTGCAGTAGCTAACTCACCATCCCTTGTGTGTGGTGTGGGGTGGGGTGAGGGGTGGTTCTCTATTCTGTTTTTCATGATGCCAGAATTTCTTTGCTGTTTCTTCCTCATGAGTGTTTTCTTTTCATCTGTTTCTTTGCCCTACTTTTTCCTTTCCCTTCCTCCTGCCTCTGACAGGAGGTTATTGTGCTCTGACCCAAGGTGTTGAAGTGTCCTTTTGATCAAGAACTAAAAGGAAGGGAAGAGTGAAGAGAAAGAAGGTATAAATGATTTACAAAAGAAAGAGAAAGGAAAATGTTGGGGGGGGTAAAAGTGAAGAGTGACAAAAAGTAGAGGGAAGCAGAAAGAGATAGACAGGAATAATAGTGGGGTACAGCAGGATACTTTGACCAACACCCACAAATTCCTACCCTCAGGGGGCTGGGTTGGGTGGTTCCCTTGACTTCTGTAGCTCTTTGCCAGCCTGAGCAGACACAGGACCCCACCTACACCAAATAGAGAAGAAAAACAAAAATACTATAAATCAAACCACAACAAACAAACAAAAAGCCTTGAGAGATAAAATTGGGGGAAACAACAAATAATAGGAGCAGGAAAATGAGCAAAAACGAAGCCCTGATTATTAAAGAAGGAAACAATGAAAAATTGTATTTACAGAGGAAAAGTAAAGAAAAAAAGAAAAAGAAAAATCTAGGGGGGTAAGTTGCAAAAAAAATTTTTGAAGAAAAAAGAAACTATATATAAATATTAATATATTGTATATTTTATATTGTATATATAAATATATACAATATATATTTTATATTGTATATTTAATATATATAGACATATATACATATTTGCTGAATGTTGCCTAGGCAACAGGTGATTTTATGGGATATGAAATGCTAATCACAGTCCAGCTGAATAAGATGGAGACCAGAAGCCTCTGCTGACTTCTTTGCCCTCAAACACTGCAAGATTGGGAGCCTGGATCTCTCCTCAACCCACATAATAGTCACACCTCAACCTTTCTAAACTGAGTCCCTTGGCTAATAGTGGCTTTCCCAGGAAAGCATATGTTGCTGGGATCTCTGCAGAAGGGGCTGCCTGCTTATCAGGAGTGCCAGAATCGGCCTCACTCTAGGACCCTCAGGGCTGAGCTTGCAAGGCAGCTATCCCACAATGGTTGCACCTGGCCTGCAGCCAATCATTGATAGCTTCCTTATGACCTGGTGGCTCAGTCCTGGCCTCTGGGTGCTGTTCAAAGGCACTTGCTTACTTGCCCAAGATCTCTCAAGGTAACTCAACCATGTGCCCAATCCAAAACAGAAAAAAACAAACAAACAAAAAAAAAACAACCCACAGAAAAGGCCTTCCCTGTCTGCAAACTCTTGCCACTGTGTTAGCTGTGCCCACCACAGCCACCACAGCTGACCAGCATCACACTAATAACAAACACTTATCACTCTCCACGGCTTTCGTCCTCCTCTTGGGTTCTGAAGCCTCCTGCTGCTCCCTTTGCCCCTCAAGGGATGTTTCTGGGTATAACCCATAAGCCAGAGGTGCCTGGAGTCTTCTCTTCCCAATCTCACGTGCCCAGTTTCAAAGAAGAGATTTCTACTTCACCATCTTGCTCCAAAATAAATATATTTGATTAAAAGACCAGTTAATACTGACAGTGTAAAGTTTTGATGCCTAGCAAATAATCACCAATTTCAATGACATGTATAATAATCCTAATGACTTTATTTCCTCTTTACATATTTTATGCTAAACAAATCATGAAAAGAATGGGGAAGTAAAATCTGAAAGTAACTTTTAATATTCCTGA
Organism: Otolemur garnettii; assembly: GCF_000181295.1. Taxonomy (NCBI): domain Eukaryota; kingdom Metazoa; phylum Chordata; class Mammalia; order Primates; family Galagidae; genus Otolemur; species Otolemur garnettii. Next base: position 2,571,403 of record NW_003852478.1, read on the forward strand.
GCAAATTTTGTCATTTACTTATGGTAAATAATATTCTACCATAAGTCATCGCTACTATGGATAACTGATTGTTAGTTTGTTAATAAAATTTTTACATTACTTATTACAATTGCTTCCTGAAACAACATCTTACACTGACATCTGAAGTCTTATGTCTTTATTTCTTATACCTCTATTTTCAGTTCTCTTTGCAAATTCACTTGACTTCCACCTAGCCACTTAATATTAGCTATTCTCAAGGCTTGCTGTAAGGCTAGACTCCTTTCTGACCCTATTTGTTCAAACTAAGCGATCTAAGTTATTTTAATTAATATCTGTGTAATAATGACTTCCAACTGTATATCTTCAACCTGGAATTCTGGACTGACACATGTATACAACAGATTTAAAAATATAATCTTACTATTTGTTTTTTCTCTGTTCTATATCATCGGCCCTTTATCCTCTTCTTTGTTTTATTTCAGATTTCATGAATTTTCTTTTAATATGTGTTTTATTTTTAGTCCCTGCTCACTAACTCACCAAACATCTTTGTTTCACTCTTGTAGCTATTTATTGCTTTAGGGCTATTAATATGCATTCTTTGCTTATTGCAGTCTAACCTCAAATGACATTAAACATACGTAGTAGTATAAAATACTTACAAAATTATAATTGTATATTCTCCTTAAATTCCTTGTGATATCATTGTTATATATGTATTTCACTTAAAACACAAGCCATAAATTTTAACATGTATTGTTTTAATTTTTAATTCAAGCAGTAAATTTTCTTTTACTGAAATTCCTTAATGAAAATTTTATTTCATACATTTCTACTTATTTAGTGGTTATTTCAGTCTTCATTTATTTATTTAACTTGTGTTTTATTTCGCAGATTTTTTCTGCCACAAGAAATTTCTTGAATATGGTAGATCTATTGGGTATAAATTTTCTCACTTTATTTTTCCTGGAAATATCTTTAGTTTGCCTTAATTTTAGAATAATACTTTTACCTCATTTTAGATTCTAGGCTTAGCACTTGTAAGATGTCATTCTGATTGTTTTAACGATACATATTCTCTTATTCATATTTTTCCTTATATACATAATTTGATTTTTCTTCCCTTTCTTCCCTTTCTATCTGCTTTCATATTTTTCTCTCCATCACTGTTTTTTTCAGCAATTTAGTTATATCTGCCTTGTGTTTCTGTTTGGAGTTTTTTGAGCTTCTTAAATCTGTGTAGTTGTGCTTTTCAATTATGCTATTGCGATCAATATTAAGCCACTTGATATTGCCCTGTAGGTCACTGATAATATGTCCTTCTCTTCCAAACATTTTTTTCTTCTTTACTTCATTTTAGAGAGTTCTAAATTTGATGCCTTTAACTTCATTGATCTTTTCTTATGCTGTACCTAATTTGCTTTTCAATCTTGCCTGGCAAGGTGGCTCATGCCTGTCCTCCCAGCACTTTGGGACACCAAGGCAGGAGAATGGCTTGAGGCCAAGCATTTGAAACCAACACAACATAGTGAAACCCTGTCTCTGTAAAAAAATAAAAATATAAAAACAGCCAGCCATGGCAGCACGCACCTCCTAACAGCTCTGGAGTTGGAGCAGGAGGATCACTTTGCCTGAGCCCAGGTGTTCATGGATGTAGCCAGCTAAGATCTCGCCATTACACTCAAGTCTCTGTGTCAGGGAGAGACTCTAAAAAAATAAATCAAATCAAATATGATGCATTTTTCATCTCAAATATTATATTTTGTATTTCAAGAAGATTTATTTGGTGTTGTGTTTCGTTTCAAACATCTCTATCTTTATCATGTTCAGATTTTTTCTAGATTCTTACCTGTATTTGCACAAACACACAGCTGTACTTTTAATCTCCTTATGGCACGGCTAGAGGAACCTTCAGTTTAGCGCTCATTTAGCTCCACTCTTTAAGGCATGACCTTTCCAATGACTCTGCCCATGCCCGTGTAATACGAAGCCTCTCTGTGGTAGTTGATGGGGCTCCAACTCCTCCCGGCCCCATTTGACACAGACACTGTTTATTACACTAGCTTCTGGAGATTTCTTTGAATGCTTATGGAGTTACAGCTAATATACACAGAGATCAAGACTCAGCCAAGGATTTGAAATTGCAACACAGATTTTTAGAGCCTCTTCCTAGTTTCGTTCTTTTTCTAGCAGGCTACATTGCCCCTTTCTTTGACTTGTTGAACTACGATATCATTTTTCTCCCACAGGGAGGGCGATTTTTGTTACCTCATGTCATGTCAGGGGCTGATAATCATCTTCATGCAGTGATCTAACCACATCATAGAGATGGAATTGTTTGTGTCTCCTTTCTCTGAGATTATAATCCTGTAAGGTCTATTGTCCAATGTCTGAATATTTTTAAATGAGTTTTAGTTGTGTATAAGCTAAATGCAATTTCCATGACAGGTAAAGAAGAGTCCAAAGGTAGGACTAATAATTATAATTCTAAATATATTATTTTTACAAACTAGAAATGAGGGGACACTAAGTAAGTTATTTATCTGACTACCATTACAGTATGATATGATATCAAAAACAAACAAAGACATAAGAAAAGATTATTCTGTATGAATGTAAATAGCAAAATTCCTAACAAAATACTTATAAAGTGAATCTAATAACGTATAGAATGGATAACTCATGAGCACAGATTTTATAACTCCAATTGCAAGATGCTGGATTAATATTAAAGACTATAAAAGAAATAATTAATGATCACAATAGATGCAAAACAAATCATTTAACACAACACCCATTTCCTTAGCAAATTAAAATAAATTTCGCCCTGATAATAAGCACATACAAAATATCTATGGCTGAGATAATACTTAATAGTAAGAGGTGGAGTGTTTTATCTAATAACAGAAACAGAACAAGGATAATTGCTCTTAACATTTTCATTCAATGTTATACTGAGATTCTGACTGGTATGTTAAACCAAGAAAAAGAATAAAATCCATACAGATAAGAAAAGGAGGAAAGCCATCCATGTTCACAGAATACAAGATGTGCTACATGTAAAAATCCCTGAGTGTTTACAAAAGAGTACCAGAATTAATAGGTGAGTTGAGTGAGGTAACAGCATGCAAATTTAATATGCAAAAGTTAGTTGTATGCAAAGAGTATTTGGGAATTCACATTAAAAATAAATGCCATTTACAAAAACACAAAGAACTTAAGGACGATATTATGAAAATATTAGCAAGACCTCTACACCAAAAACTTCCAAGGATTGCTGAAGCTAAGAAGGGCAGCCTAAGCAGAGATGCACATTGCCTGTAAGGATCAGCATGTGCAGCTTTATAAACATGTTCATTCACTCTAAATTGATCCATAGATTAAATGCAACTCCACTTAAATGTCCATAAAGCTTCTTGTAGAAATAAAGAGTGTGTTTCTAAATAGGTATTATCCTGCACTTTTGACTTGGATTTTATATTAATCTATTTCAATCAAGATGCTTTTAAAAAAGCACGTTGCAGTAGTAACAGAGCCTAAACTCTGTGTGATGAAAAATAAACATAAGAAAAGTGGTCTGAAACCCGCTATGCACAGGCCAGCTCTGTTGAAAATGTGCTTCACTATAAACACAATCCATGGAAATGTGAAGACAACAGAGGTGCAATTTGACCAAATGCTAATAAAAATTGAAACTTAACAGAAAGTGTCAGCAGGAGTAAAAGCAAGATTTATTCAAGAAGTTTACATATGCCCATCAAACGTAATGGCTAAAAATGAAAAAATAGAATTCTATGTCAAGGGGAAAGAGTTCCTAACACAGAAGCCCATGTTAAGTTTGTTGTTTTTTGTTTGTTTGTTTGTTTTGAGGCAGAGTTGGTAGAGTGCCATGGCGTCATTGTAGCTCATAGACACCTCCAACTCTTGGGCTCAAGGGATCCTCCTGCCTCAGTTTTTCTTTTTGTAGTAGAGATGGGGTCTAGCTCTTGCTCAGGCTGGTCTCAAACTCGTGAGCTTAAGCAATTCACACACCTAGGCCACTTAGAGGGCTAGGATTAGACGTGTGAACCACTGTGTCTGGCCCATGCTACTATTTTAATATGTATACGTTAATTTTTGTCATGCTTTAGCTATAAAAAAATGCTCTATTTATTTTTAAAAATTTCATAGGAACAGAAGAAAACAGAGTAAGACATGATAACCCAAGCGTTATAATGTAAAATTTGAAAATACATACTTAATTACAGACACAGTCACAAACATGTACACAACAGAAAATTCTCATGAAAAATTATTTTTCATTACATAAAGTTTAGAAAACATAAACTTGATGGCACGTGTATGATTGGAATTCAATTCCATTTTATTTTAAAGGTTTGAAGTAGATGGTATATAAAAATAGCATTCAAATTTCAAGATTTAATCAATGACAATACCATTTTTACTTTTCAATTAAGTATTTTTGTAATATAAATGCTAACTTTTTAAGGAACTGATTATAAATGTTTCAAACTAAAAAAAAAAAAAAGATTCCTTTTGGCCCAAAACAAACAAAAAATCAATCATGTGAACTACAGTCTAATTATAAAGATGCTTTGGTAATATGATTTTGGGGGGGGGTGGCCGGGGCTGGGTTTGAACCCGCCACCTCCAGCATATGGGGCTGGCACCCTACTCCTTTGAGCCACAGGAGCCAAAACCAGTAATATGATTTTTATTGTTGTATTTACAAATATTAATTTGTCTGGACTTGAGACAGCAGCATTACAGGATGTCCACATACTGACCATTATGGAGACAGGAGGATCCACAGGCGGAGAAGTTGGCCTCAGAGAGGACCCTGAATTGCCTGCTTTGTGCAGCATATGTGTAGACACAGTGGTGAAGGACACGTACTTCTCAAATGCGTGAAATATGTCCTATCCTTTTCTCAGTAGAACTCACACACACACACACACACACACACACACACATACAAAATCAAAAAATAAGTAACATAGCAGGTTGAGACTGCATTGTAAGAACAGCCATTTGCAAAGTTGGCCCTTTTCCCAACTTTCCTTTTGGAAACTTGAAAAATGGATGCATTACCAAATTCTCAGAAATGACAAAAATGACTCACTCTGCCTAAATGGTTTGCCCCAAAATAATGGCTCTATGCTCTCCATCTACTTTCCTACTGGAAGCCTTGAAATTTGCTCTGTGCTGGGCTCAGGGTACCTATGTAACAGCTCCCAATAAAAGCCCAGGGACGCGTCTGTGATGAGTTTCCCTGGTGGACAGTATTTCATACATGTTGTCACAGCTGGTTGCTAAAGGAATGAGGAACATCCTGCCTGACTCCACGGAGAAAGGACCCTTAGAACCTTGGTGCCTGGTTCCCTCTGGATTTGGCCCCTTTCCTCTTTGCTGACTTGACTTTATATCTTTTCATTCTAATATTTCATCACTATGAATACAAATACATGGAAAGTCTTTTGAGTCCTCTTGGGAAATCATTGAACCTGGGGCTGGCCTTGGGATACCTGATCATGTGCACACACACACATATACACACACTCGTTACATGATTAAGATATCGAACAACATAAATCAATAACTTAAATAGTTTATAGAGAGAGGACCCACTCCCTATCAGTTTTGGGAAAAATGTTTTAGTAACTCTAAGTGTGTTTATAAATATAGCATAATAATATTTTAATATGAGAAAACAATAGTAACATTGTCAAATTTATTTTAATTTTTAAAGTTTCTAAAAAATTAAATAGATATAGGTTATAGTGTTAAATATTTAGAATTTTTGAGGTCCTCAGGTTAAATTTGAGGAATCTGTTTTTATTTCTGATGTAGTATTTGCTTAGTAATAATCAGAGCTAATTCTAACTATGGTATTGGAAGTTTGGGGTAAATAAGACTAAATAAGAATATTTTGCATAAGGATATAAAATGTGAAATCAAAACCAAGAAAAAGAGAAGAAATTTAAGAAAGTATCATTTTAATTAACAAAAATTTTAGCCCTATAGCATAAAGGGTTGAGGGACTACTGATATTTAAGTCACAAGAGAAGAGAGAATAAACTCAAACTCAAAGTTACATTTAAGAATATTTTTCACAATTTACAACATAATGTCAAAGAGATAGAAAATACAAAATAGTAGATACTCTAATTTTTAGAAATGTTAAAATGTAATTTGAAAATTTAATGCTATTTTCCACATTTAAATGACATAGAGGATAGAATGAGGCCTAATATTTAGTAAGTCAGAGTCTGAAAAATAAAAGAATAGAATGTAAAAGAGGCAGTATTTGAAAGAACAAGTTTCCAATAATAATAAAAGATTTTAATTTACAATTTTAGAAAGCACAATTAACACTGAGCAATCAATTGCCATCCACATAATAATAAAACTATAGAAGGACCAAGACAAAAATATGAAGCGTCTAGAACACGCAGATGTGCTACATGACCTGTTTGGTCTCTGATGACATTGCAGCTGTAAGACCACCGGAATCTTCTAGGTCCTTAACGTGGCCTGTCATCGGAGACCAAATTACAGAGAGAAAATCCTTTTATTCCAAGAGGTGGGTCAGAGAAAGATGAGGCTTTTTTTTCCTTTAGTGCATAAAAAATAACAACCTTGAAATCAGAAGGCGGAGGTTTCCCCACCCCTGCGGGAGTAACCAACTTGTTGAACAAACCTAACCGCAGGAAAAAGAAGGATGAGAGAAGTTAAGTGCTCTAAGCTCTTAAATAGAGACATATTCAGAGTTTTATCCTATGTGTGAATATTACACATTTAGAAGTAATCAATAAACATGAGGAGCTGGTATGTAAATATCTCCCAACAAGATAAAATATTTTTGCCATGCCTCTAATATTTGTTGAGTTCAACAAATTCAACAAAATCACTGCGCTATTTGTTCTAAGTGAGGTTTTTTTGTACACACAATATAAATGAATCTTTTTCTTAAATTCATTCTCAATCTTTTCTTTTTAATTGGTATTTTAAGGCCATTTACATCTGGTGAAATTATTAATATGTTGGTATGTAAGTCTAGGACTTTGTCTTTAAGATTTATTTTATTTGTTCTTTCCATGTTTGTTTTGTTTTCTGCTTTCCTCTGAGTCCCTGGCACCTTACACAGTGCCGTATTTCTCAGAGAGACCATTCACTCCTCTTAATTCTATTCCTCTAAGTCCCCGGTATCCTACACGGTGCCGTATTTCTCAGAGAGATCACTCACTCCTCTTAATTCTCTAAGTCCCTGGTATCCTACACGGTGCCGTATTTCTCAGAGAGATCACTCACTCCTCTTAATTCTGTACTTTACATTTTTGACTGACTCAGTTAATTTGAAACCCTTTTCACCAAGTTCTGAAACTTTTTCTTCAGCTTCATCTAGTCTGGGGTTAAAACTTTCATTTTGAAATTCCCTTAATGACTTTCTCCTTTCTTTAAGTTCTGTTATATCTTTTCTTATTCGTCTCCTCTGTAACTGTTTTATTTATTTTGTTAATTTGGGGGGGGTGGTGGAGTTCTTTGCGTTAATTTTTAACTTTCTCATCAATCGCATTGCTCTTACTTCCCGTTCATATTCTGAATTCAGTGTCTGACATTTCGATGAGTTCCTGCTGGAGTCTGTTGCTGGAGAACTCTTGTGATCCTTTATAGGTATCAAAACAGCCTGTTTTTCCATTTTGTTAGAGCTCTCCTGCTGATTTCTGCTCCTCTAAAACCTCTTCTCTCAGCTCAAGACGTGTCTGTGACACTTACTGGCCTCTGCGGGGAACATTCTGCTCCGGGCTGGGCGGAGGAGGTCCCAGAATGACAGGTCTGAGTCCGGCTTCACCTGCCCAGTAGGAGAGGCACATGCACACTCATAGGAGCCTTCCCCATGGCCGGGGTCCCTGTTGCTCCCTGGCAGTCACAGGTGGTGGACGCGATGCACAGGGAGCCAGCTGCCTGCTCAGGTCTGGCGGTGGCAGCGTTTGTCAGCCCATGGTGGCCTGGGCCTTGCCCTGCCCAGGTCTACTGGTGGCTGAGGGAGCCAGAGTGTGGCAGCCCAAACACTCGACCCCCTGAAAGTGGTGGGGTGCGCAGTACTCATTCACCGGATAAACAAGGTTCCCTCCCTGCCCGCAAGGGGAGATGGAAGGGGGACAGCAATGGTCTGACCTACCTAGACACAGCACCCTGGACGGAATCTCAAAATGGCATCAGCCTCCCTCCCGGCCGGTTCCTGAGTCCACAGAACCTCACTCGGCCTTCTCTGCAGAGCACCCCTCCTTCACAGTCTCCAGCCGGCTCCCTGTGTGGTTCTGTCCCCTGCTGCAGTGGAGGGGCCCTCACGCAGCGGGATGGCCAAGTCCACTGGGTGAGTGAGGAGCCCGCGATTCTCCCTCTGTCCTCACATGTGGTCCTGCGGAGCTGGTCGCCCCACTTCGGGCTCTTACACTTCGGAGGCCTCCTGTCTCCTCTCCCAGCTCCTCGGGTTCTCTCCCTTAGACGACCAGTGGGAAGAGGAACATCCACCCATCACAGTCAGTTCTGCCTGTAACAGCAGCTTGTGTGGGGGTTACCTAGTTCACCCTTTTGGCACCCTCTCCAAGAATATTTCTTTTCTTATTATTTGCAAGATCTCTGGCTTTTAAGGAGTTCAAGATTCTAAGAGAATTGAACTTTCCTGGAAGGTATCCACAGAAAGAGCTCTGTGGATAGAGCGTATCAGCGCCCCTCTTCCCTGCGGTGGCTGTCTTAGTTTATTCTGGCTACTGTAACAGAATACCACAAACTGGGGGATTTTAAGAGAAGAGAAATCGATTCTCTGGCAATTGCAGTTGCTGGGAAGTTCAAATCAAGGCACCATCATCTGATGATGGCTTTCTTACTGAATGCTCAGGGCAAAGCAGAGATGTGTGCTGAGTTCCCACATGGCCGAAAAGGAAAACAGAATAAGCCCACTCTGCAAGCCATTTTATTTTATTAAGTCATATACACACAGATCAGGAATACATTTATGCATATGTAGGGTACAATGTGTTGATTTTTTTAATATAATTTGACGTGCTTACAGCAAACTAATTAATATAGCTTTCGCCTCATTTACTTGATTATTGTGTTAAGACACTTATGTTCTACACTTGATAGATTTGACTTGTACCCTTGCAATACGCTCCATAGGGTAAACGGTCCCTCTGTTGACCCTCCCTCTATCCAACCTCCCCCCTTCCCTCCCTTCCCACTCCATTTCTCTCCTTCATCCTGGGCTGTAGTCGTGTTCTATCTTTCATAAGAAAGTGTGAGCAAATATAAGTTGGTTTCCTAGAAGTAATCTCATTAATCCATTCATGAAGACAGAGACTTCATGACCTAAAAATGGTCCATTAGGCCTCACCTGGGACATCTTTGGGACATCTTTGCATTGGGTATTGTTTCAACGTGAGTGTTGAATGGGACAAAAATATTCAAAGCACAATGGTGACCAAGATAATTGGCACTGAGGACACAAAGCTACGATTTTCCTCTTTAATTTGTGTTTGTAAGATAAGAACTTGTTCCATTCTTCAACACAAGTACTATAATAAAGTATGCATGAAAATATTTTCATAGACATAGTTGAAGATAAAAAACCCAAGATCAAATCAAACTGTTTTTTCTGTTTCTCTTTTTAAATTTATATAATAGAGATAGAGAATAGCATTAGTCTGCCATACTTTTCAAGTGATACATTTCAATTATTTTCTCTGAAATGATTTTAAGTCTAGTTCCTCATAAATGAAACAAGCAAATAACAAACACCCAGACTCCCCCTCGGAGTGGTCCTTGGAAGTTTCAGCACCCACTACCCCTGTGTCCCTTTCCCCACACAGTGGAAGGATGTAAAACTTGGCTACAAATTTACAGAAACCAGAACAAAAAGGAAAATGTAATAATAGACATTCCTATTAGAAAAATGAAAGTCTTCAGGAAAGCAAAATTTTAATAGGGTCTTGTCATAAATAAAATAATCTCGTGTCATTTGGGAACATTTTCTCATGTTGCTTATAAGCTATGCCTTTGGAAATAAATTTTTACTAAGACAAAAAGTAATTTCTCACTTTCATTTCTTGCAATAACCAAAGAAAGTCAGGACATCACCATTAGATATAATTTCTGTAAAGAGATTCTGGGAAAATCTATATTAATGTTTAGAAATGCAACTTAATCAAAGAATAAGCCTTAGAATATAAAAGTATAGGGGGACACTTCACCCCATTTACACAGCTGTCTCTAAAAATAACTCCTCTCCTGAGCGTTTGATAGGTCTTGGAGTACAGACAACTTGAGTTTATATTTTCTGACAAGTATTGTGAAGTGCTTTTTTTCCTTTGGTAAGTTAGGATAAAATTACGTGCTATATAAAGAAGACAAATGTGTAGAAGATTTGACACATTTTTACATAAAAGCTGAAAATGTGTGGAGAGCAGGAGAAACAGGAGTTAAAACTGTACACTGAAGTCTGCAACATATGGGGGTGTTTTCTGGGCTCAGACTTTGGCAAGTAATCAGTAGCAGTTTTACCTTCTTTGAAATTCCAATTAAAATGTTTATAAGAACCGAGAAGAAAGTGAAAAAAAGTGCTATGGTACTAGCAAGGAAGAAAGATAGCAAGACAAAATGTATACAGAAGAGCAGCTCTAACAGCCATTGATGTAGCTTAAAAATATATATATACGAGACAAAGATCATCCTTTATTAATAAATGTTATAGTCTTCAGTGAAAATATAATGGTTCTGGACTTCACACACTGAATAGCACTATAGTAGCTTTTGGCACATTGCTTTAAATATCTTTGTCAGACCAAGTATCTAGAAACAAATCAGTTAAGCATTGCTTTCAAAGATTCAAATAAAAATCTGAATGAAAAGAAACAGACATGGCTTATGCAGTATTTTCAGACAGCTAAAAGGTGATGTATTAGGTCTGTATTATCTTTGGAGAATTAGACTACAGAGGGAGATGAAGATACAATCTCTCAATGTTGAAAGGCCTTCTTAGAAGCTCTAACTAGAGTGTATGGAAATTCTGCAGATCAAGTGACATTTAAGGAACATTCACACTGAACTATATAGAATGGATAAGAGAACAGAGGCTGAAAGGCAGAGTCAAAAGGACTCTGTTATAGTTTTAATGGAAGATGGAGGCTAATACTGGGCTATAGAAGATTTGAAAAATATTGTGATGAAATGGTGGTAAATTACCATGGGCTACATGAAACTTGGAGGTAAAAATCCTGTAAGTCAGTGAGATGTAAATGTGATTTCTGTTCCTTTTCCATGTTTTCTATGACGAATGACATAATTAAAGGTCTGTGTGTTATGATCAGCCACAACCAACCTCAGTTCTTAATTCACATAGATTCATTTTCCCCAGATCCTGAAATATCTATGTCTGATGGTCTTTCCTGTTACACATCGCGCATGAATGAGAAGTTAATCTGACCAAAAGAGTTTTCAAATTCTAGTTCATTTTGCTCTTGGAAAAATCACATAATAAAAGAAGAGAAGCGTTTCCTGGACTTGTTGCAACTCATTTTCACTAATTATTCTGAAGATAATGCCTCACAAAGATCAAGGTCTTTGAAATATTTCATGAGTTTAACATCAGAAGAAACAAAAAAAATTTTTTAAATACGTGATTATATGTTAACTCTCTATTTGAGTTTGAGGAACTGCCAGATCGTTCCCAAAATGATCACATCCTCTTAATTCCCACCAATGACCCTTGTCATTGATGTCACCAATTCTTATCAGTACTTGTTCTTAGATGACTTTCTAATTATAACTATTTTAATGGGTATGGTGTAGTACTCCTCTGGGGTTCAGATTTGCATTTTCCAGATGACTAATGATATCAACCACCTTTTCATGTGCTTGTTGTCCATTTGTATATCTCTTTTGGGAAGGTGCCTCTTGAGATTCTTTGCCCATTTTAAAATTTGACTATTTTTATCTTTATATTTAGTTGGAAGCACTGGTCATGTATTCTCCTTACAAACCTTTGACCAGATGTATTATTTGCAAATATTTTCTCGTACTCTGTGTGTTGTCTTTCACTTTCACTATTTTCTTTTTTATTGTTAGTCACTATATTTTAATTTTTGTTGACAAATTACATCTGTATACATTAATGGAGCATGTTACGATGTATAAGGAGTCTCCCAAAGTTCATGGAAAATAAACTATGCATGGATTTCAATACATTTTTGCAACAAAATAAACTTATACTAATGTGTTAGAAGAAATCTTAACAGAATCTAGTTTGAGGCAATAAGAACATAAAGACATCAGTTTGAAAAAATCTCTATCAGACCAATATGAATTCCATTAAAATTGAAGCAAGAACAAACATCAAATTCATGATGAAGCTTTACAGAAAAATGTTAAAAAAAATTATATGGAGTAAAAATCTCAACTAAATCAGGCTCAGCACCCATTGTTCAGTGGTTAGGGCTCCAGCCACATACACAGAGCCTGGAGGGTTCAAACCCAGCCCAGGCCTGCTAAAGAACAGTGACAACTACAACAACAACAACAAAAAGTCAAGTGTTGTGGCAGGTGCCTATAGTCCCACCTACTTGGGAGGCTGAGGCAAGAGAATCCCTTAAGCCCAAGAGTTTGAGGTTGCTGTGAGCTGTGATACCATAGCACTCTACCAAGGGTGACATAGTGGGACTCTGTCTAGAAAAAAAAAAAAAAAACTCAAATAAATTAACATTTTACAAATAGGTAATTCATTTTAAGAAGTGATAAGATGATATTAAGGATGAAACTACAGCAGCAGACCTTCCTCATCAATTTATGAGCAAAAAATCCATCTTATATCTGCCCCAATTGAAAAGTACTGAGAACTAACAGCACCAAAAAAGCCAACATCATAGACATCTGAAATGATTCAATTAACTTCTAACTGAAAAATTAAAGTTGACCAAACTGTCCACTCGATGGTTGCCAAAATTTTGTGCCCAGACCAACTTCAGACAAGAGCCACATAGTCAATGAAAATTGTAAACAAGTGGGATCAATATCCTAAAGCATTTCTTCAAAGAATTTTAACAGGAAATTAAACACGACTTTACCAGCAGAATCCTGAAGACAAAGCACAATCAAAACAGTGGCTACCAAGAGATGGAAGTGGTTCAGTAAAAGCAAAAGTGCACAGGTCATGGCGACAGGTTTTTGAGATGCTCAGGGCATTTTGCTTGTTGACGTTCTGCCTCCTAAAGGCATGATACTATCTGCTTATTTTGAGAGTGTTTTACGAAAGTTGTCAAAAGCTTTATCAGAGAAACACCCAAGAAAACTTCACCAGGGTCCTTCTTCACCATGGCAATGTTCCTACAAATTGCTCTGAGCAAACAAGGGCAATTCTGCAAGACTTTTAGTGATAAGTTATTAGGCATCCATTCTGATTTGGCTCCTTCTTACTAATTTTTGTTTCCTCATCTTAAAAAGTCTGCACGGGGTACACATTTTTCTTTAGTTAACAATGTAAAAAAGACTAACTACCTTGACATTGTTATATTCCTGGGAACTTCAGTTCTTTAGGGATGGACTACATGACTGATGTTATCACTTACAAAGTGTCTTTAACTTGATGGAGTTTATGCAGAGAAAAAAAAATTTTATCTTTTAATTCCATTTCCCAATAACTTATAAAACACTGTGTGGAATGTTTGAAGCAAACGTGGAATGTGAAATGATTGAATCAAGTTAATTTACCTACCTATCTCCTCAAATATTTATCATTTATTTCTCTGGTCTAACTGAAATTTCTAATCTAGTTCAATGATTAGATAAGAAATGGGCCTAGAATTTAGAGAACCAAATATATTCACCGTTTTATTTATTTTTGATGGATATGTTAATTCACTCGATTTAATAATTCCATAGTGTCTACATGTTTCAAAATATCAAATTTCACCTGTGAACATATTGACCATTTTAAACCAACTTTCCACCCTTAAACCTCACTGTTAGAACAAAAAAAGGAAAACATAAGATGCCTCAGTGCTTCCTTTCATCCTTTGCCTCATAATTTGACCACACCTATATTTGTCAAATATTATATATATATATATATATATATTTTTGACTTAGGGTCTTTTGAATTATCTTGATTCACATGCATCAGCTTATATTGCCTGGCTAATCTATTATTACTTCAGTTCCATCTACTTCAAATATTCTCATCCCCATCTCTAGCCAAGTATATAAGAGTTCGAAGGACAGAAATATGAATATTCTCTTATGACTTTGTACGAGACGTGGTCATTTAGCTCCTCCACTGAAAATGAGGTCCCCAAATGGAAGCCACACTCAGGATGAAACACATCAGCAAAGGCACAAATGCAGAGACAGGCAGCGTATGTGTGGAGATAAACGATTAGAAGAGATCAACTGGGAGACAAGACTCGCCTGGATGAGAAGAAGGAAAAAGCCTTTAAAGATAAATTGTGCTGTGATCGCAGAATATCCTAGAAGAAGGCTGCAAAACTCGACCTCCAGGCGATGAGAAGACATTGAAGTTCGTGTTGTGATACCTACATTATGTGTCTCACAGCATAAATATATGCAGGCCAGTAGGAAGTACTGTTCAAACATTACCTAATAAAGGAGCGTGTTCTAAACTATGGCTATAGACACAAATAGAATAATGAAGAAAGAGAAATTTGCTCTGTAGTTTTTCCACAAGCACCTTGTCTTTGGAAACCACAGTTGCATCACCAGGCAAACAGGACTTTACCATTTCTTTTGAAGAAATAACGTACAGAATAAAGAAACAAATAAACAAAATCGTTTACATGAATAGTAGAGAAAGAAAAACTATTGAGGGAAAATGTAATACGTACATCATAGAATAAGGCTAAAGAAATAAATATACCTTGTGACTTAACTCCTGGGAGCCACTGTACTCTAAACGTTATTTATCCATTTTATACAGAGAAATCATAACATAAGTTAGACATTTTAATAAGACTGATTTAATAGCCTAATTTACTCTATATTACCTGAAAAATAAAGGATTAACAAATTTTAAATAGAATGAATCAAATAAGAAAATTCTAATCTTACAATTAAAAGTTTTTAAACTGTTAAATTGGAGAATCATTTAGCTACGAATGTTTTAGCATTTAACTTCTTCTTAAGATTCATTCCTCCCAAGGCAATCTAAGAGAGAAAGCCTAGGTATATTTGAGTTTTACAGAGAAGGATCCCTGTGGGAAATATCATGGTTTTAGTTTTACCCTGCTTATTTATTTTGTTTAGCTTTCATTTTTAACAGTTACTGAAGTTGAACACTTAGATATTAGCACAAGCAACCAATTTCCAGTCTGTCTGTCCTACTCTCATAAACTCCCAAGGACAGCTTAGTTGATAAGCAATAGATTTTTTTTCTCCCATTTCTAGAGTGAGAGAAGCACAAAGTCAAGGGGGCAGCATATTTGTTGTGTGGTGAGGGCCCCTTCCTGATTCAAAGATAAGACCTGGCTGTGTCTTCATATGGTGGTAGAGGCCAGTTACTTACTGGGGTCTCTATTGTAAGGACACTAATCTCCCCCATGTGTGTTCTGCCCTCGTCACCCATCACCTTCCAGAGGCTCCATTTTCTGTATCTTCAGCCTAGGAGTTAAATGTCAGTGAACACAGCTGGGAAGACACTGCTTTTCAGAACACAGAAGTACCACTGTGAAGCATAACATGTTTAAAATATTTGGAAACCAAAAGAAATTTTGAAAAATAAACCAAAGTTCACAATAACCTAACAAGTATTTTTATTTCTTTTGAACCATTTTCAAACATTAATCATACATAAATTCATTTCCCTTAATTGTGTATGATCATGGAGATATATTCTAGTCAATATTTTTAAAGAATTCATTATTCTACAAATGTTTTAATTTTCCTCTTTTATATTTACCATCTTTAGTGGTTTTATAAGAACTCCTTGAATAGAAGCATTTACTATATAATTGACTGCAATTTCCCCATTGTTAACAGCATGTAGTGTTTTCTATTATAAATAACTCTATAAGAACATCTTTAGACACAACTAATTTTTTTTTAATAGCTAAAATGTATTGAACCCTGTCAGTGCCATCACCAAGGAAGCAGGCTGGACAATGGATTGTAAGCTTGAAGCTTGC
>NW_003852478.1:2587965-2603150 GCF_000181295.1 Otolemur garnettii
GCCTCCATAGCTGCTACATAGGAGTCAATCTAAAGGAGCAGTAAGGGGAGGATTAAGGACATACATCCAGTAAAGAGTCTCTCACCTTTGCTGATACAAGAAGTTTGCTATGACTTCAAATTTCCATTACTGAAGCTAATGGCTTTGTTCAGAACCTTATTAGAGCTTAGAGGGTGTGGACTGAGCTTTCCCAGGCCTGGAGATTGGGAGGTTTCCTAAGTGATGGAACCCTTTATCGAGGCTTCCTCTCAGAAGCTCTAACTGCTGATTTTTCCAAATGGCACTGACCGCTCTTCACTAGTTCCTGCTGAGGATGGACAATTATATGGGAGGCAGCTAGAGGTTTCTCAGAGGAGGGTGATCTGGAGTTCACAGTAAATGACAGTCAGGGTGGACAATTTGGAGTAGAAAGTTTTCATGAAATTTCAGGCCTAGGAAATTGAAGTTCCTTATTCAGGCTGAAATGAGGGAACCTTATATCTATAGAAGGAGGTACTGAAGATGGAGTCATCAAGATGTTGGCCAGGTCTCCTGCTCATGACCAGGTTTAATCCAGCGAGCAGGCAGCCACTGCTTTTCTTGTTGTTCTGTAACAATATGAACAAACCCTTGACCCCAATGTGGTACATGACCAGGTTTTCATCCAGACATATCAGGTTTCTTATAGAAAATTGGTTGCTGCACTTGGGAAGGTGGCAGTTTGGTGAGAGAGTCCAGTGACGTTCAGCAGCTGTGTTTCCATCATTGTTGAAATTCAAAATATTAAGGGTGAACAGGGCTCTAGTGAGGATATTTGAAGGGATTAGTTAAAGCATAAGTTAGTGTTCCTATAGTAGGATGTAACCAATCAATATGACCCAATAATTTTTTAAAGTCATTCAAAGTAGATAAGGAATCTAACCAAAAATTAACACGTTGAAGGAGAATTTTGGTGTGAGTTAATCTATATCCCAAATAAGTATAGAGAATGTAATTTGAATTTTTCAGGCACAATTTGAAGGCCATAGATTTTAAGACACATATAGCTTGTTTAAATATGTCTTGTAAAATGGCCAAATTTTGGTAGGCAAGCAAAATATCATCCATGTAATGGGATATTTCTTTCTAATGGACTGCAATGGTTGATCAACAAAATGCTGATACAATGTGGGGCTATTCAACATACCTTGTGGCAGAACCTTCCACTGAAAGCATTGGTAGAGTCTCTGCTGATTACAGGGAGGAACAGAAAAGCGAAAGGGGGTCAATCCTCAGGATGTAAATATATAGTGACAATCTTTTAAGTCAATTATATATAAATATCAATTAGAAGGAATCGTAGAGGGCAAAGGAAGGCCAATTTGCAAAGGACCCATGGCGGTGATAGTTTCATTGACTTTGCGGAGATCCATGAGCATTCTCCATTTTCCTGATTTCTTTTTTATAGTAAAGACAGGAGAGTTCCAGGGGCTAGTGGAAGGCTCAATATATTCTTGTTCTAACTGTTCCTCAATTAAAAATTGTAGCATCCAGTTTTTCTTTTGTTAATAGCCACTGCTCCACTCACACTAGACTACTGCTCTTCCAAGATAACCTGAGAGCGTATTGGGGGACAGTGGCCACTTGTCTCTTCAAACCTGCTGTCCCGGTTCCTACATATCTTTCTACATAGGTTGCTACATATGTTGTTACTACATGAGTTGTTACATAGGTTGCTACACATCTTGTTACATAGGTTGGTACACATCTTATTACATAGGTTGCTACACATCTTATTACATATGTTGCTACATATCTTGTTACATAGGTTGTTACACATCTTGTTACATAGGTTGTTACATATCTTATTACATAGGTTGTTCCACATCTTGTTACATAGGTTGCTACACATCTTATTACATAGGTTGTTACATATCCTGTTACATAGGTTGCTACAAACCCTCAGCATGTTTTAGCTTCTGTGTTTAAAGTTATTTACATGTTTGTTCCTCAGAAAAAACACATTAAACAGATTTTTTATCATATTCAATTTGCATATGAGAAGGATAAGCTCTAGAGGCAATTAAGTGACTTTCCCACAGTGATATAGTAATCCAGTATCGCCAAAATTCAAACTACATGTGGCTCCTGGCTCATACATTTAAATCACCAAGTTATACTGTCTTGTATTATATGTAAATAAAGTAAAAATTATTATGATCTGTTAAGCATTTACAGCCTATCTTCCAAATGTGGAACAGATTTTAAGATGTTCTAGCAAGACTTGGATATACCGTGTCTTGTGAGAAGATGACACCAAGGTATTTGAATAACAGGTCAAAGAAAGAATTCAGGTAACTACAGATAGGAAATTAATATACTTTGTCTTTTAACATTTGTAAAGCGGGACAACATGGCCGGAGGGCGGGAGTGGGGCAGGGCAGGGCCTGACAACAATGCAAATTTTGATAAGCAGTTCTCAATAATCACTTCTCAACAATTATTTGTTATTATTACAGTTTAACATTATAAAATTTAAAAAAATATATAAAACTCATATTCTGGCGAAATAGCCACCTGGCAGCCGAAAACCATATATTCCCTTCCTGTTCTCCCGCCTATTCGTGCATTCTTTCCAAAAATCAGGACTTTTTTAAAACGCCTCGGGATGTGGGACAAACTGTTCAAAAGCGGGACTGTCCCACCAAAAGAGGGATGTCTGGTCACACTATATATACATTCAGAGGAATAATAGTTCTTAAATAAAATCAAGATTATAAGTTATAGCTCTCTCTTTTTTTTATTAAATCATCGCTGGGTACATTAATGCAACCATGGGGTACAATGTGCTGGTTTTACATACAATTTGAAATGTTTTCATCAAACTGGTGAACATAGCTAGGGGCTGGGGATTAATGCTGTCAACTCCTTCTCAGGGCTAGGTCATCACTGGTGATCAGGTTGTTGTCCTCTTCCTGGGATGAGAAGTTGGAGGAGAGGCAGGAACGATCTTCATGGAGGAATTTATGTTTTGTTTTCTCCTCTCTGTAAATGTGAGGAGAGCAGAGAGTTCGGTGTCCGCTTTTCCCAACTGCTTTCAGCTGATATAATTTTTATGCCAGAATGGCATGTTTTGTGGTGGCTCTAGCCGTTTTGGTGAGCTAACTCTGCACGGAACATACAGCCTGACAGTGGCTGGCACCCAAAGCAATTTGCCAGGCAGGAGAGGGGATGTAGGACAGGCAGAGAAGGGAGAACGCAGCCCTTGGAGATCCTCAGAAACTGTCGCTCTCCTAGGACTTCCTCATGCTGTTTCTGGAATGACAGAACTAATTCTTTTATTCTCTTTTTGATAATTTTCCAGTTATTTATTCAAAAGCTCTTTTCTTAGGAGAAAATCTAGTGGTTTTCAGTTTACCATCTGGAGCACACACTCCAGCATCATTTTCTTCAGTTCTTTGCCCGATCCTCTGTAATCAACATAACAAGAATCACGCAGCTATTACAGGCCACCCTTGCTAGGACTGTCCTCGCCAGCAATTACATCTTACTCACCTCTAACCATTGAAATCAGCGTAACCTTACTCATCCTAAATCTGCATTCTGGGGCACAGTGACCAGGTAAGCATTCTGTGAATCACCAATTCAGAACATTCTGTCCTTCTTTTCTGTCTGTAGTTAATGAATACATAAACCAATGGAAAAGAGTCACATCTTCAAAAGATCCAAAATAAATAGAATCTTCCTATTAGTATCATTCTAGACTGATTGCTCCATTGCTTTAGTCTTTAGAATGTCTTTGTTTGAATCAGCATTTGAACCTAGTCTGATCTCAGTATTATATTTATTATCTTGTAATTGCCTGTTTCTCATATAAACATGTCTTATGAAATTATCCCTCTCTATCTTGTGAAATTGAATCAAAGTGGTGAGGTTATTTACCCAAACTACTAAAACAATATAGCGTCAAAGTTGTTAAAGGGGATTATATCTCTAAACTCTCAGGCATCTTCTTTTCATGTGGTGTGGCAGACCATGGCGCTTTGGGGAAAGGAGAAGCAAGAGCCAAGCTCGGGAACACTGTGTAATCATAAAAAACAAGGGTAACAGCTTGGTAGTGTAACACCTTGGTGATAAGGACCTGGGGAGGGATTCAGCTCTCTAACGAGAGCTCCCCAGACGAGAGCATTAGTGATGGGCAGTCTCTACATCTGTGGTGCTAAGAGCCAGGAGATTGCAGCTGTAAGAAGCTGCAGGAGGCAGTTAGGGAGAGGATGTCCATCCTTTCATGGACCCACGCACTCTGACCCGGTAGCTTCTCCAGTCCCACAGAACGCCTGCACGGCGTCTCTCTACAAAAGACTGCAACGATTCATGCTCTTACTAAGACTGCTTTTCTCCCTCAAAGACTGTTTCTCTCTCCTTCCCTTCTGGTAAGAGAAATAGCCCTTAGGCATCTAAGGGTAATTGTTCCTGAGCAAGATTAATAACATAGCAGTCAGTGTCTGGAC
Organism: Otolemur garnettii; assembly: GCF_000181295.1. Taxonomy (NCBI): domain Eukaryota; kingdom Metazoa; phylum Chordata; class Mammalia; order Primates; family Galagidae; genus Otolemur; species Otolemur garnettii. The sequence continues at coordinate 2,592,435 of NW_003852478.1, forward strand.
CTGGATAAGCTGGGCAGAAACCTGGCCAGTCTCAGCCCCCACAATAGGGCATAAATTTTTTTTAAGGTAAGAATTGATCGAAGGAATCTGTGCTCCTTAGATGCCAACCAGTTTAAATGCCACTTATCTTCTCTGCTATGTATTACTTTATCTTGAAACATCAGTGGCTATGAATTAGAGTGTGAAATGATGGCATCATCTAAAACAAAATGAGTCAGAAAATTCAAAAGCGCTCAAACCTTAAAACAATCCCCTCTTGTTCTGTCTCTCCCCCTTTTTACTCTTGGACACAAATCATGCACATTTACTACACATAGTACAGACACGTGTACACACACAAACACAGCACACACAGCACACAGCACACACAGCACACACAGCACACAGCACACAACACACACACAGCACACACAACACACAGCACACACACAGCACACAGCACACACAGCACACAGCACACACACAGCACACATAGCACACACACAGCACACACAGCACACAGCACACAGCACACACAGCACACACAGCACACACACAGCACACACAGCACACACAGCACACAGCACACAGCACACTATGGCCCCAAGAGCTCACCTTGCTGAATACACTGTAAAGAATTCCCTAATTCTTTCAAGTTGTGTTTTCCAGCATTTTCTTGCTTTAAATACCTAATTAACCAGTTTTATGGTTGCATTGCATTCTATTGATTACAGTGATGGTAATTATCAATAGCAAGTATCCCCAAAATAATAAAAATGATTCTGAAGTTAAGAGTAAAACAAGAACCATTTATGGTTAGGCCAAAATGATTTGTAAAATTTGTTGCTATATTGATTATCTCCCATTACTTAATAATCTTTGATTATCTTTCCAAGCAATAGTGTTTCAATGCAATTGCATCCCTTTTAATATAACATCTACTTAGCCAAATTAAACTTTTATTTTACAATACTTGACCAGAGAGTAAAGTGATTTTGCATTGCAGGCCAGATAGTTAAAACCATTACTAAGTTTTAAAATGTTTAATTGATTATGAGATCATCGATTTTTTATATTTTTTTATCTAGCTGCAAAGTCATTGTTCCCATGTAGTAAAGCTAAGTATTTTATAGGACAATTAAACTTTAGAATGAAATACATTAATAGTGGAAATCTAGTTTGGTATGCAGGTATACCTACTTACCTATGTTATTGAATGATTTCCTGACACTATTTTCATGAAATTATTCCAATACCATTTAAGGGTTCAACTTTTCTATTTGTTTAGGACCCAGCATGATTAATAATGTGTTTGTGGTTGTATTTCTAAGCTCATTCTTTCTTGTTGTGTTGAATGATTTAATATATATAATATAGATATAGAGATATATGTATGTCTTCACATCTCACATACACACACTGGTAATCTGTGTTTTATTCTTGGAAACTAAGTAACAGAGAAATAAAAAATTTTACTAATGGGAAAACATGTCTTGGCTTTTATCCTAAAAAAGATTTAGATTTCCATTTTTCAAACCATATTTATTTATATCCTAAATTAATTTTAGTTTTATATGAGTATTCTTTAAATCACCAATTTTTTTTGATATATTTATGCAAGAAAAAGTCAGTAATCCTTTATGGAAGAGTAAACAAAGAAACAAACCAAAAGAAAGTCTTGAGTCTAATCTTTCTTTTCTTTATTTTTTATCATTAAGAATGGTAGCGTACAATTCATCCATATTTATTTATTTAGAGACAGAGTCTCACTGTGTCACCCTTGGTAGAGTGCCATGGCACCACAGCTCACAGAACCTCCAACTCTTGAGTTTCAGAGATTCTCTTGCCTCAGCCTCCCACTAACTGGGACTACTGGCACCCACCACAATGCCCAGCTATTTTTTGTTGCAGTTGTCATTGTTGTTTAGCTGGCCTGGGCCAGGTTCAAACCCACTAGCCTCAATGTATGTGTCTGGCGCCATAACCATTGTGCTACGGGCACCAAGCCCAATTCATCCATTTAATTTAAAAGTATGCCCTGTAAATATATTGATTTTTTTTAAATGCATGTAAAAGAAAGAATATCTTGAAAATAGCAGAAGGATAAAAGTAATATTGGGTTGTAATAGAATTGGAGAGTATCTCTTTAATATGCTGAAAAGTATGTAAATTGGGTGGATTTATACTGATAGTAATGTGAAAACAGTAAACCCAAAGGATAATTAATTTGAAGTAGGACTAGAGCAACCTTGAGGTTATGCTAATACAGTAGTCATTATTGCTCTGGTAGTATGATGTTTGCTTCTGTGTGGCTCACGGTGACAGAGGTGGTATTAGCCCTCGGGCATGGTTCCTACACTAACAGACCTGATTCGAGGTAGTTAGGCTGACAAGTAGCCATGAGATCTACTTCCATTGCTTAGAGTTAATGTCAGGACAAAGATTTTAAGATGATTGCCACAAAATAAATAGCCATATCTTCACACCCTATTACAGCTTGCTATACGCTGGAGCACAAAATTGGAGCTCAATGATGAATTCAGGATTTGTGGTGAAAAATGATGGAACGCTTTATACTTGTTTATTCTGAGAACATTTAGACAAAGCTACACATTTAAAAAGTACTTTACAAGACATAGCTCTGGAACTACCTGGGACAAGAAATGCATCCTTCAATGTCTTTCATTTAGTTAACTTCCTTAATAACCCAAGAGTTAAAGACAGAAGATAGTACTTGATTATAACTAAGTTCTACTTGGAAGTTACATTAGCTATGTAAATATTCACAAGGGCTGATATTCAACTGATATATCCAAGTTCAGTGTTACCTGGTGCTGAAATGTTAAAACATTTTCATGTAGATTATAATGTAGTAGCCACTTACTCAAGACTCCCAAGTATCTCTGTTAACCATGTAACTTTTTGTCATCGTCTTGGGATCGAAAGGTCCAAAGTTAAACAAGTAATGCTTGGTCCAGGGACACCTCCGAGACCATTTTTTGTGTCACCTTTCTGTCTGTTTGCCTTAGTTGGTGCACGAGCATTGGTAGATACTTAAATATACCTTTTTCATCACTGTATGCTAAAATAAAATTCCTGGGAATGTTGCAATGGATTATTTTCAATCAAATTCCTTATCTAAAACACCTATAAAGGGAGAGGAAATAAAATATTGTTCCCTTTAAGGCCATGGAGAACTCCCAGAGAAGCAAAGACTCAGTATCCCAGGGAAAGAATGAAAACAGTAAATCCTGGCTTTTATATTGCTTTCTCCCTAGTAGGTAATTGCTGATTTTAAAGCAGCAGCTGTGAGATTGAGACGCTGAGCAGAAAGCTCCAGCTAAGCGCTTGAGAAGGTGAGCAGAGCTTCCGGAACCCTGGTAGAGCTGAGACGCACTTTAAGTTGAGGGACCACAGAAAGAAAAGTGCCAGTGAAAATACAAAATTTTAGTTTGGCACCCAAGTATTCTTATATCCTAGAAATAAGAATGATTTAGAAATATGTCAGCTTTCTGAGAGGTGACACTGCTTTAGTTCATCTGAACCTCTGATTGCACTTACATGTTCTCCTGTAGAAATAGTTTTTTAAAAAAGGAAATTATCCTTGAGAGAAGATAATGCACAGAGCACCAAATTCTCACTACAATTTCTTACCCACAATTATGCACTTCAACCAAAACTACCCTGGTATTTTTTAAACATGTTTAAAGAATATATGTGTGTATATAAAATGAGCTATAATATAGTTGACCTTGGAACAACATGGATTTCAACTGCACAGATTCACTTGTAAGGGGATTTTTTTCCAGTGTAAATTATATACCAGATTGTGTACCTGCCTCTTCTGCTCCTATTTCTACCTTCTCTGCCTCTTATGCTCCTTCTACCTCTGCCACCCTGAGACAAAACCAATCCTTCCTCTTCCTTCTCCTCCGTGTGACTGGGATGAGGATAAAGACCTTTAGGATGATCCACTTTTACTTAATAAATAAAAGATACACAGAGGGTGCCAAAATAAGTATAAACATTTTAGGAAAGAACAAAACTGCCTTAAAATTGTAATAGTCACCCTCCCTCCCCCCATCCTATGAATGTCTTAACTCAATAACTAAGAAAATGACATGAAGGCTATGTTAACCAGTTTGATGAGAGTATTTCAAGTTGTATATGAAAACAGCACACTGCACCCCATTAAGGTACACAGTTATGCTATAAGAAATAATAAAGAAAATTTGAATGGGAAAAAAATTGTAATAGTCAATATATACTAACAAAAGATGAACGCAAGTCATGCTGAGTGCCCCTGGTGGTGGCAGAAGTCAGAAGTGACCAGAGCAGCGATTCTCAGCCTTCCCAATGCCGGGATGTATTTTCATTGTTATGAAGGGGTCGCGACCATAGGTTTAGAACCACTGGACTAGAGTATTATGAATTAGAGGCAGCATTCTTCTTTCTTAAAATGTGTATCCTTTTTTTGTACCATGTCTTCCTTATGGATTTTTTTGGTAGCATTTTCTTTCTTTTTTCTTTCTTTCTTTTTTTTTTTTTTTTTTCAGTTTTTGGCTGGGGCTGGGTTTGAACCTGCCACCTCCAGCATATGGGGCTGGCACCCCACTCCTTTGAGCCACAGGCACCACCTGGGTAACGTTTTCTTTTCTCTATCTTACTCTATTGTAACAATACAGTACGTTATACGTAAACATACAAAATATGTGTTAATCAACTTTGTGTTATCAGCAAGGTTTCAGGTCAACAGCAAGTTATCAGTACTTAATTTTTAAGGGGGGGGGGTCAAAAGTTATACACAGATTTTTGACCACATGGGAAATTAGTGGCCCTAACCTTGCATTGTTCAAGAGTGAACTGTGAATGTGACAACATGTGTATATATATACACACACACATGCATATTTACATATATAACAAGAATTTCTATGGCCAATATTATATAAAAGATATGGTGTGTAACTATACTAGAAGTCTGGCTATAATGAGGTAATTTTATAATGTTTTAATTCATCAGAAACTAGTTCATTCTAAATTTATTAGAATAGTCTCAAAATATATAAAGATGATAGATAGATAAATAGATAGATAGATTTTGAGATAGAGTCTCACTCTGTCAGAGTGCTGAGGCACCATACCCAGCTCACAGCAACCTCAAATTCTTGGGCTCAAGCAATGCTCTTGCCTCAGCCTCCTGAGTAGCTAGGACAACAGGCATCACCACAACTCTGATTTTTCTGTTTTTAGTAAAAATAGAAACTCTTCCTCAGGCTGGTCTCAAACTCTTGATCTCAGGTGATTCACCTGCCTCGGCCTCCCAGAGTGCTAAGATTTTAGGCATGAGCCACCCAGTCCATTTTTTTAAAAACACCAAAATAAGATAAATAGATGTATCTATAGTCATATTGTAGAATTAAGACATTCTTTCAAGTAACAGATTTTTTTTAAAACTGGACAATATTTATAAAAGATTAAAGATATTTCGATAACATAATTAACAAAACAGTTCTAATTGGCATATATAAAACTTAGCAACCCAAAGCTACAGAGCACAACTGTTTTTCAAAGTATATGCAGAGGATTAGTAAAAATAACTAAAAAGCTGGAACATACATCAAGCCTCCACAAAGTTCAAAGGATTTGAAATGACAGTCTGGAGAGTAGCTATAAGGAGAGAGCTACCCCCTGGGAGACATGGCCTACCATAAACAAAGTAGGCTCCCTGAGCCTACCTGCCCCGGAGGAAGGGACCTTCTCGTCTGAGCTTAATTGGTGGAACCTTAGAGCATTTCTGAGATGTATGTGGTTCTGAGATGAAAGAAGAGATCTCTTCTAACTCTCACCTTCTAACAGCTGTGAATATTTTGAAATATGATCATACATCTGATTTGTTCACTTATTAATAATCAACAAGCTAGATCCCTTGGGTCAAATCCAGACTGCAGGACAAATTTGGTTCACTCCCTGTTTGGGTAAATAAAGCTGGGTTAGAACACAAGCATGTCATTCGTGACTGTGATCTACACTGACCAACCGCTGTAGGTAAGAATTTGAGGCAGAGATCTTATATGTGGTAGTCTGTGAGCCTAGAACATTTGCCATCTGGCCCTGTTCAGGAGAACATTTGCTGATTTCTGATTTACTATAAATCTCATTCATATTTTAGAAATAATTTATCCTTAAGACTTATATTTATGCTTTGGGTTTGGATTCCTCTCCTTTTTGTCTTCACAGCATCAAGACAATCGGGGCATTGGAAGAAACTTCCTCAGCTTGCCGTCCTGACTGTGTGGCAGGCAGTTATAATCCTTTGCCAACTTTACTTTATTTGAGACAATTGGATTTACCCAGATCTCAGGAAGACACAGTTACATTAGGTGATGACATCTAAAATGGCTTGAATTTCTAATCTTTTGAGTGGAAACAAATAACTTAGGTATAGTTTATTAAACCCTGCATTGAATTTTTTTTTTTTTTAAGACAGAGTCTTGCTTTGATACCCTTGGTAGAGTGCCATGGCATTATAGGTCTCTTGGGCTCAAGAGATTCTCTTTCTTCCACCTCCTGAGTAGCTGGAATTACAGGTGCCCACTACCACACCCAGCTATTTTCAGAGATGGGGTTTCACTCTTGCTCAGGCTGGTCTCCAACTTCTGAGTTCAAGCCATCTACCCATGTCAACCTCTCAGAGTGCTAGGATTATAGACATGAGCCAAGATGTCTGCCCTTACGTTGACTTTCTTGAAACCAAAGTCAGAAAATCTTTATCCTCCATCACACTTTGTTTACAGTTGTTAATTGTGAATAGTTCCTGCTTCCCTACATGCATAAACACACAAATGGAAGACTCTGTTCATCTCATACCTGGGTAATCAATAAAACTAAGATATAGCCAAAGTGGAGAAGGTAGAACAGAGATTTGCAAACAGCAAAATGCTTTGTTGAAGCCATTGGGTTGGCTCGTGCTTACAATTGTGGGAATATTCTGCTTTCTGTGCTCTAGACAGATGGGATAATACATTATTTATTCTTCAATGTAATTTGTATTCAGCTGTCATTTAACTCGTGTCTACTGTGTGCGAAGTAGACATTTATCTCAGATAATATGTGCTAGGTTATAAAGGTAGCTATGCTGTGGGGTTGTATGAAACAATGAAAGCTCAATCTATTGTCTCCTGATGGAGGACAGGAAGATCTCATTCTCTGTAGGAATGAGAACGTTAGGCATTGAAATGGAGAAGCAAGAATGGAGAGAGAGGACCCTTGCTCCAAAGTGGAACATACTTGTTCATCATACCACATTATATCACAGGAACACGTTTGCAATAGTCAGGAAATCAAGAAGCAGGCAAGTATTTCCTTCCTTCTTCTTGAGAAAATGTAGATTAAAAAAAACCCATAAAAGTTAAATTCCCGCTTACTAGAAAATGTGAGACAAGGTTATTCACATCTAACACAACCACACTTCCTCTCTTGGGGAAGGATTTTAGAAAAGCATAGAATGAAAATCCACAGCTGACTCCCCAGAACTTCTTCATGTGTGATGTAAGAACAAGACTTCTGCTCTATATAACAATGGCAGAACCATAGGCAAAGAATTAAAAAGGATCATTCTTTTGACAGTAATATACTAAGATTTCTTAAATCTGCATTATTTTTTACTCTGAGAAACACAATATTTAGCCAATATTATACATTCTATTGTATGTTTCCTACTATTTTTATTCCAATGTATCTAATTTATAGTAATAGGCCATCATAAGACATCTAAATATCAGGTAATTAGAAGAAATTTCAGTATTATATATCAGGAAAATACATTTTGTTATATTTATTTACTATATAAACATTAAGAAACACAACGGAAATTAAATGAAGAATACTGCTAATGAAACTCTTAGGATTAAAAAAATCAATACACCTGGTCACATCAGTTACCGTGATTTCCTAAATGTAAGTAGACTGTAAGCCAAGGTGTTGTGATATGTTCACAGCCAAAATTTCTCCCCCCTAAAAATCTTACACTGCTTACTACATGCCAGACATTGTAAGTGAACTTCATCAAAAATAGATTCAAAATCTTTAATGAGGGCCAAAAAAAGAACAGTAAAGAGATTTTATTGTGACAGTAGATCATAGAGGTTACTATTAAGTCTTATTCTGGTGAAAGGTAATAGAGCACAAAAACAATATGAAAAGAAGGGAATAGACTTAGATTGCAATGGAAACAAGACGCTACGTCTGCATAATGATGCTATGTCTACCTTCCCATCACAAAAGCAAAGCTCATCAGAGTAAAGGACGTTACAAATCTATCAATTTAGTCTGTGTTTAAATTTCTTTTTCAGACAGCAAGTCCTCTCATGATAAACCACTGTCTGCCAAGAAGATTTTGAGGGCACAGTGACTTTTCGGATGCTCTATCAGTTGAAGTATAAAAGTGGGAGATAAACGGTAGAGAACAATGATATGCAGTCATCAATCATCTCTTCCTCTGAAGGAAAAGACTCTCTATTGGATACGTGTATGTAATTTGTTTGCTAATATTTGTAATAATAAGACATAGAAGTCAAACATCAGTAGGTTTCTGGTTAAATTAACCAGACGATATTAATAAAAGGCATTTCTATGTTTGTATTTTATTTCAAATGAGGTATTTTCTACATGTGCTAATATGGAAAGATACCCAAAATGCAATCTTAACTGAGCACAGCAAGTTATAACACTGTGTCCAGGGCGTCATGCCATTTAAATAAAAAGTTTCAGAGGGGTAGGTGGATAGACTAAAAAAGACAATGATGGTGAAGATGAAAGATTGGTAGATGACAGGCAGATGATGGAGTGAGTGGGGGTAAAGCAAGACTTGAATCAAGAGATACTTATTTTTTATTATACACAGAAAGTCTGAGGAAATAGGACTCACTCAAATGTGACTTCCAAAAAAGAAGTAAAATTAAGGAAAGTTTTGATGGTTTGGAGATCCCAACATTTTATATTATATACCGGTAATACTTTTGTTACTAAATTGCATGTATTTCAAAAGAAGAATGCGTCATCATAAATGAAGGTGACAGCAGAGGGCTTGTGAATGCCACCCGTCCAATAAATAGTTATTAAGTTACAGTGACTAAAAATCCCCTGTCTATATGGCCTCTGTGTAAGTGAAGGCTATTGCTCTAAGCTGAGTATTAGTGGAATGATGTGCACCTCATTATCAGACGTGAGAGAACATTTGAGATAAAGGTAAATGACTCAGAGTTAAATGCTGTAATAATTCTGAAGTATCCAAACTTAATGTATAAGCTTCCAGATATTAAGAGCATTCTATATTTAAGCCTATATGACTTAAATGAATCATTCCCATGCTCCTGAATTTTCTTTAGAAATATAAGCAATATAAAGTTTAGTTTGGATTAAAAGGCATCATTTTTCAATTTAGTGCTTTTTGGTATTCTTAGATAAAAAGGTATAAACCAGTTTTATAAGTAAAAATTGTTAATCATGTTTTAATGCTATAGTTTGGTATATGTTTTTAGAAATATCCTTTTCTAGTATTCTTGCCCCAATTGCAGATGAACGTACATGTTAAGCTTAAGTTCATTATGCAGGTAATAATCAGACCCTAAAGTCATTCAGACCATCTTGATTCAGAAAAAAACAGAGACTTGTGCTCAGTTTCTCTTCACTTTTATGCCCATATTTCCAGATGGGAATATATTTACACAAATGTCTCCATTAGCCAGGTGAGGTGGCTGGCATCTGTAATTCTAACAACTTGGGAGGCCAAGGTAGAGGGATTGCTTGAGGTCAGGAGTTCAAGACCAGCCTGAGAAAGAGTGAGACTCCCATCTTTGAAAATATCCCAGTATTGTGGTGGGCACCTATAGTCCCAGCTACTTGAGAAGCAAAGGCAAGAGGGTCACCTGAGCCCAAGAGTTTGAGGTTACCGTGAGCTATGATGCCACAGCACTCTACCCAGGGCAACAGAGTGAGACTCTGTCTCCAAAAAAAAAGAAAGAAAGAAAAAAGACTCTCCTTTAACTGGGTAAACAAACTCTGAAGGATCTATTAACTACAACAGAGCATGGCATGGAGAAAACTGCAGTGGTTGCAAAGTCAGATCTTATTTCAAAACCCAGGTTTTGTTTCATGACTTCTCTGAACAAAGATTTCTTGACCTACAATGTATAAAAAGCTCACACATATTTACTGCCTACTGTATGCCATACATCACTGCAGTAAATAACTCATTTAACCTCGCACCAACCAGCCAGGGCAGGTATTCTATAATTATCCTTACTTTACAGAGGACATAAGCACAAGGACCCTAAGTGATGGAAGGTCCATTGGGTAGCATGGCAGGATAAAGGTTTGAAAATCGGGAGTGCTGACTTTACTTCTTTCAGTCTAGGTTTGTGAAGAATATTCACACATATGTGGTATTTGGCACATACTATAAATTCAAAAAGCATAAGTTTTATAGACGCATAATGACTAATGTATTTGAACTAAATGATCAGAGTTATAGAATCTTGTATTGTGAAAGGAAGGAATGTAAAAAAGAAGGAAGTTAGGAAAAAAATAAAAATGAGGAAGGGAGGATGGAAGCATGGAAGGAAGAGAGGAAGGAAAAAAGAGGGAAGGGGGAAGGAAGGAAGAAGGGAAGGAAGGAAGGAAGGAAGGGAGGGAGGGAGGGAGGGAAGGAAGGAAGGAGGGAAGGAAGGAAGGAAG
>NW_003852478.1:2603223-2615800 GCF_000181295.1 Otolemur garnettii
GGAAGGAAGGAAGAAGGGAAGGAAGGAAGAAGGGAAGGAAGGAAGGAAGACAACTTAGAAATAAATAACAATTTACAAAAACTGTATATATATACATATATATAGTCCCAGCTACTTGGGAGGCTGAGGCAAGCTTAAGCCCCAGAGTTTGAGGTTACTGTGATCTGGGATGCCCCAGCACTCTACTGAGGGTGACATAGTGACACTCAGTTTCAAAAAAAAATCAAGTATTTAGTATTAATATATTTCTTGCTATGTTATTATAGTACCTCATCATGTGCTATGACAACTGGAATTTTTACCTGAGAGATTGTACGATTAGATGAATGCACAAAGTTTTCATAGCAGCTGTTCATCCTCATTCCCCTTTCAAGCCAGACTTACCAACAGCGTTTGGAAAATGAAGAGGACACAAAGCCCATTTGTGTGTTTGTTTGTTTTGGTTGACTGGTGGCTCACAGGGCAGAGCTGTCTTGGGGCGATTCAAGCTTCGGGTGGAGATCTCTGTGAACTCTCTACATTGAATTACTTTCAGTCTTATATTTCTGAAATAAATTTCTTTAAGGAATTCTTTACTGTTGTAAATACATAGCAAAATTCTTTGTAGGAATAACTTACAGATTAATACAAAAATGCTAATCAATTCCTATGTGTCTCATTTTACTCATTTTTTTAATGCACCTTAGAATGAGGAACCGTCTAATCTTCAGAAAGCAACACTTCGGAAGGCACAACACGGTGTGGAACCTTGCTGCCTACAGACAGCTACCTGATCATTTTACAGTTACTTCAGATTTTACCTTTAAGTCAGTAGATTTCCTTCCATATTGTTCCATCTCGTTTTCAATGTCCCCAAATAAATCACTTTCAAAATGCTTTTAGATATCAGATTGGAAACCACTAGGATTTTATGTCCCCGAATTCTTCTTGAATTTCATATCATATCAAGTGTGGGAGGGAGGCTGACATTCAGAAGGCAATATAAGAACTGTTCTTCCCCCTCCACACTGAAATGTCTTGGTCTTAAAAAACAGTATTTCCTTATCTTTGTGTCACTGACAGAACTTGGTAGCTATCATGAATAAATTATCTGTTGGAATTGATTTCATTTGTTTGTTTGATTCCTTTCTGCCAGAGTGGTCAGTGCTATCTGAGAATGTGGCTGCTGCATCAGCCTGAGTTCTAGGGTGTGTTCCTATGACAAGATGGAGTAGCATGTACAACCGGCCCTTAATAGCCCTGGAGTATAATAACGAGAAATATATCTTTATGGTTTTAGGCAATGAGATTTGGAGCAATTGTGATACCATGGAATAACCCAGCCTCACAGATTTAATACTTTATTAAGAAATTTTTAGGTAATTATGTGCTCTGAACAGGGAACCCAGTTAAGTATATGTAGATATACCTGGTCAGACAATTAATTTTCAACCTCTTTCTAGAAAAAGTGCTACATACCTCATTACTGAATATTACTGCAGTCACCTTCAAAGCACTGCCTTTGGAAAGGTATGCACCAAGGCTGTCACCTACTCCACCCTTTAAAGCAATTTTGGGACTCTCCTTTTCTTTTCTTTTCTTTTCATTATTTGAGATTCCTTGAGGGTACAAAGACAGGTTACACTGATTGCGGTTGTTAGGTAAAGTCTCTCTTATACTCTTGTCCCACCCCCCCCAAGAAGTGTCCCGTACACCATGACACCCCATCCCCTCTCTCCTCCCCTCTGCCGCTTCCCCATTCCCCTACCCACTGTTGGTGTTAGCTCATCTTCTGCTTTCATATTAGAACTGAGTACACTGGATTCTTGCTTCTCCATTCTTGTGAGGCTTTACTAAGAAGAATGTGTCCACCTCCACCCAGGTTAATACAAAAGATGAAAGTCTCCATCTTTTTTTAATGGTTAAATACTATTTCATGGGAGACATATACCACAGTTGTTAATCATTCCTGGGTTGTGGGCATTTGGGTTGTTTCCACATTCTGGCAATTGTAAATTGAGCTGTGATAAACTATCTAGTGCAAATGGCCTTATGACAGAAGGATTATTTTTTTTTTCTTCTGGGTAGATTCCCAGTAAAGGGATTGCAGGATCAAATGGGATGTCTAACTTGAGTTCTTTGAGGATTCTCCATACTCCCTTCTAAAAAGGTTGGTTGTACTAGTTTGTGGTCCCACCAGCAGTGTATTGGAGCTCTTTTCCTGGAATGGCCATCAGAGCTGTCGCCATGTGAGGCCTGAAGTTCATGAACTCATCCTAGAAAAAGTACTAAATGCCTCATTGCTGAACATCACTCCAGCCACCTCCCACACACACCCCTTGGTGATCTGGTGAGCAATAAGGTTTGTAGCACTTTTTTCCAGGATGAGTTCACCAACTTAGTTGTTCCAAACTCCTGTATATAATGTATATTTCTTTTCTAAGAAGTATATGTTGGATGAGTGAACTAACACGTTAACAAACATTTATATACATATGTTTTCTGTGGCGGTTTATTTTAGGTGTAAACTTGACCAGATTAAAGGATGGACACCCAGATAACTGGTCAAGCATTGTTACTTTGTGACTGTGAGAATGTTTTCAGAACAGATTGACATTTGATTCCATGAACTGAGTAAAAATTATTCTCTAATAACCAGGAAATGACACGAAAGCAGAAGGAAAGGTGAATTCACTCCCTTTGCTGGATCTGGGCCCCCTTCTTCTCCTGCCTGTGGACATCAGAACTTCGAATTCTTCAGCCTTTGAACTCTGGGACTTTCATCAGTCAGTGGTCACCTGGGTTTCAGCCCTTCAGCCTTGGACTGAGAATCACACCACTTGTTCCCTGACTCTAAGGCATGTGAGCTAACAATGAGTGACACGGCTGTCTTTGCCTCTTCCTCAGTTTGCAAACAGCCTATTCTAAGACATCCCATCCTCTATAATTGCTTGAGGAAACTCCCCTAATAAATCCCCTGTCGGAGGTAGATATCTACAGCTATATCAATCTGTCTATCTACCTACCTATCTACCCATTCTTTTTGTTCTGCCTCTCAGGAGAACACTAACTCCATCCCACCCTCTGTCTTTTCTACGGCTTAAATATCAAAGTCATAAGATAATTGTCTGTTGAATGAATGAAAAGTGGTGGGGCATATATATATAGGGTGACCAGACGTCTTGATTTTGGCGGGACAGTGCCACTTTTCAACAATTTGTCCCACATCCCGCCGCGTTGTAAAAAAGTCCCGATTTTTGGAAAGAATGCATGAACGGGCTGGAGAACAAAAAGGGAATATACGGTTTTTGGCCGCCATATGGCTATTTTGCCAGAATATGAGTTTTATATTATTTTTGTTAATTTTATAATGTTAAACTGTAATAAATAATTGCTAAGAAGTGATTATCGAGAACTGCTTATCAAAGTTTGCATTGTTGTCAGGCCCTGCCTGCCCAGTCCCCTGCCCCGCCCCCCGCTCTGCCCCTGTTCCACCCCTCACCATGTTGTCCCGCCTTACAGATGTTAAAATCTGGTCACCCTAGGTATATATAAAGACACAAATTCCATTTGAAAGGAGAGTGTCTATTAGTAATTCTGAAACTTTGGGATAGGAAATAAAGTTTTAGTACATTCAGTTATCTGTGACTATTATATTAGTTTATATGTATATGTAATTTATAAAAATGGTTTTTTTCATCTTTAAAAAGATGACCAAGGGCATTATTGCAATTCTTGATTTTTTTTGATCTTTTAGATAAAGAAAGATTGCAGTCGACTTATTTAATTTGTATAATATCTCCGAGACAGCATTAGTGTGCATTTTATGCAATAGGAATGGAAAAAAAAAGTAAATTTTAACAATTCCACATTTTAATATGCTTAAATTTCAAAGCACATGATTAAATTAGGGCTTCCAGATTCTGTTTTGATTCAAGACTTCCATTTACATTAAAAGTTTGAAATTTGACTTGCTAAGGACAGGAAGAGGCAGAGGAAAAATTATCAGATTTTAATACTGTGAATTATAAATTGCTTGAATCAGTTTCTATTTAAAGGCAGTGACATTAACATGGTAATTTATAATTTTCACTGACACAACCATTGACCCACAGTCGAGGGTTTTCTCTGCTTCGAGATAGTTGCATCTGTCTTCAAACTCACCTTTGTCCCTATTCCCAGTGAGCATCCCTCCTCAAAGTCCCACATAAATATCATGCAAGAAGAACTAAAGAATATCTTTGGCATACAATGTGAAATATTGCCTTCATATTGTCTTTTATTTATGATTGCATTTGGGATGAAGGCATTAGTGAAATTTCTAATGTCTACTCAATTCCTGGAATGGCATTTGATAAACACAGACTGTGCCACTCGCTGAATTGTTCCAACTTCAAATTTCTTACATTTATACCAATACAGTCACAGCTGAAAAATTTAGCAGAAGACTATAACTGCCAGATTAAATATAATTAATATTATAACATTATATACTTTTTATAATATAATTTTAATTATGATTTTTATGTGGTCATAATTGTGACCACATAAAAATTAATCTGAG
Source organism: Otolemur garnettii (assembly GCF_000181295.1). Taxonomy (NCBI): domain Eukaryota; kingdom Metazoa; phylum Chordata; class Mammalia; order Primates; family Galagidae; genus Otolemur; species Otolemur garnettii. The sequence continues at coordinate 2,607,767 of NW_003852478.1, forward strand.
TGAACATACTGAGGTAAGTATTGAGGATTAATTTTATTCAAATATAAATGTTTTTTAACTTTATTCAAAAGATTAAATTTAATTCAATAGATATTCTATTCAGTTTATTTTACTTCCTCCAAACCAGTTAACACATATAATTACCCTCTTGTTTTGTACTTAGGTTCTTTAAGACATTACAACATTGGGGTGAGAGAAGAGAACCCATCACATATATGCTCTGATAGCTCTAGTTATCCTTGGGCTCCACATAGCTATATACTAATAAAGTTCAAAAATATTAATTCTTTTCTGTTTTTTTTCTCAAAAACTTCTTTTATTGCTAAGAATGGAGAATATGATGTACACATAAGCATTTTGAGCCAAAGACAGCACATGTAAGGTATTTTATTCCTATTACTGATATCATAAACCACTTACAAAGTATGAATTTAGGAAGTATTTTAATTATTGCATCTAGTGGAGTAATGTTGCTTTCTTAGAATGACAAAGAATTCTATAACTGCATTCTTTTATGCATAAAATGTAAATGCTATACTTAAGTAATGAATCACAATGAGCAGATCAATTGTGAATAGCATTATGTTTTTAATGTCAGTGAAATCCCTGTCCTGAACAGCGACATTCTTCTTTACAGACAGCTTTTAAAAATTAGCTTGATGTCTTTCCCCTCGAAACTCAAGAACATCAATAATTTTAACTTTCCAAATTCAGGCAAAAGCAAATTATATTATATAGTATTCATGGCTCAGCGCCTGTGGCTCAAGCAGCTAAGGTGCCAGCCACATACACCTAAGGTGGCAGGTTCGAGTCCAGCCTGTACCCACCAAGCAACAATGATGGCTGCAACCAAAAAATAGCTGGGTGTTGTGGCGGGTGCCTGCGGTCCCAGCTACTTGGGAGGCGGAGGCAGGAGACTCGCTTGAGCACAGGAGTTGGAGGTTGCTGTGAGCAGTGAAGCCATAGCTCTACCCAGGGAGACAGCTTGAGGCTCTGTCTCAAAAAAAAAAAAAAAAAGAAAAAAAGAAAAAGAAAAAGAAAAGAAATATAGTATTCATTTTTTGAACAAGGATTCTATAATTGTGTGTCTAATATAGTTCAAAACTGTAGGTTAATCTCACCTTTTCATTATTTAACTTTGAAGTGATTGTTTGACAGATTTGAAATAAAGACAATTCTTTCCTTGGTAGTCTATAAGTATAGTTGTCTGAAGTTTATTTGTAAATACAACTATACCTTATTAATGTAAGTTTATTCACGGAATGGCAACAATAAAGATTTTTCTGACTTATATGGAATATACTGAGAGTAGAAGAGCTGGAGAAAGTTATTGAAATCAGCTCTTGAATCATAATGACATTGATTTTTAAATGTTATGTGCATTTTAGACGAAGTAATCACTTTTCTTACAGTATATTATTTTTCCACAGTAAAATTATATTTTCTCTGGATAATATTTCCTTTGCTACCTCAAATAAGGAAATGTATGAGTCGATACCTTGTATCTTGGCCTTTTGTATAAGTATCAATGACCAGATGATCTCAGGTAGCTCAGAATAGAAATTTCACATGCTGTTATAGGTTGTTCAGACTATCATGGCAACCACAGACCCATACACACAGATGTAGTGTTGTCTACACATTTATCCTCTACACATTTGTTTTTATCTTGTTATTTTTAATAACATATCTTGAAAATTAGTCTATATTTGTCCCTATAATGTTCTGTTTTTCAATAATTCACTTTGTTGATAATAATACACATATGCAAATGCTTGTTAGTCCTCTACTAATAAATACATGTGTTTAGTCTAATCTTTGTTGTATTACAATCACTATCTGAACAGCTGCCATTATACACATGGTAGTTCAGATACGCAATTCTGCCTAATAAATTATGATTTAATATCAAAGTATCATTCTAAGAGTGACTTACTCTCCCTCTGAGAACGGATGTTGCCCTCAGCTGTGGCCAGCACTGGGTGAGAGCAAACATGTAATACAATTAATATTATAGGAAAATGTATACTGTATATTGTAGGAAAATGTGTATTGTAGGAAATGTATATTGCACAGTATTTTTTTATTTCATATAGTAAGCTTTATTTTTAATAATTTCATAAAAATACTACTGTTAAAAAATAAAATTCTCTAGGGTTTGATTAATTTGATCTAGTTTCAGCAAAAGTTCTCTTTTTTAATTCAGGTTAATATGAAGGTATAAATAATTAGGTTACATTGTTTGTTTTTCTAAGGAGAAGTTCAAGTTGAAGTTGAGGCAGTGTCCATCAGATGAGAACTCACCCATCCCCCTCCCTCTTCCCACCTCCCACTCAAATATACTTGTTTTATTTTCATTTCTGGGCGTGTAGCTGCTTTTCTATTAAGTTCATATAAGTATTGAGTCCACTGGACACTTGAATTTCCCTTCTTGTGATACTTTACTAAGATGAATATGTTTCAACTCCATCCAGGTAAATACAAAAGATGTAAAGTCACCACTTTTCTTATAGCTGACTAGTATTCCATGGAATACACACACCACAGTTTATTAACCTGCTCATGGGTTGACGGCACTTGGCTTGCTCCCATGTCTTGGCAATTGTAACTGAGCTGCAATAAACACTGTAATGCAAATGTCCTTATGATAAAATGATTTCTTCTGGTAGATTCCTAGTCATGTGATTGTGAGAGCAAATGGAATGTCTACATTTTGCTCTTTGAGAATTATCTATACTTTGTTCCATAAAGGCTGTATTGCAATCCCACTATTAGTGTAAAAGCGTTCCCTTCTCTCCATATCCACACCAACATTTGCTACTTTGAGATTCTGTGATGTCAGATATTCTCACTGGGATAAGATGACATCTCAGGGTGGTTTTGATTTGTGCTTATCTGATGATTAGGGATGATGAGGATTTTTTTCATGTGTTTGTTAGTCATTCGCTTGTCTTCTTCTGAGAAGCTTCTGTTCATGCCTCTTTCCCAGTGATTGATGGGATTGTTTGCTCTTTGTTGATTAATTTGAGTTCTCGGTAGATTCTAGTTATCAATTGTTTGTCATATTCATAACATGGAAATTATTTTTCCCATTCTGAAGGTTGTCTGTTGGCTTTGATTACTGTGTCCTTAGCTGTCCTCATAGCTGAATTAAGTTCCATTTATTTATTTTTGTTGGTGCCATTTTCTTTGTAAAACCTTTCCCTGGGTTGATGTCATCTAGAGTTTTCCCCATGCTTTCCTCTAGGATTTTTATCATCTCACATCTTAGCTTTAAATCTTGTATCCACCATGAGTCAATTTTTTTTAAGTGGTGAGAGGTATAGATCTACCTTCAGTCTTTTATACATGGTTATCCAGCTCTGCCACCACCATTTACTGAAAGGGATTATTTTCCCCAGTGTATACTTTTGTTTGGTTTATTGCAGATCAGATTACAGTAAGAGGCTGGTTTCATCTCTGGATTTTCAGTTCTGTTCCATAGATCTGTCTCAATTTTTGTGTCAAAACCATGCTGTTTTAATCACTGAGTTTCACAGTATTTTCATATGGATGACATTAAAAATATTACTATGTGTGAAAAAATGATTTTTCTTTTGATGACTTCCTGACTGTATCCTTACCTCATTTTTCAATTTGAGTTTTGAGCTCCAGATATTGATTATTATAAAGTTATGTTTGTAATACTTTGGTTACAAATTGATTGGAATCAATTTCCAATTTGATTCTTTCAGTACAGCAACCAATTATAGGAAGACTCTTGAAAAGGCAATCTGAATGCAGAATTTTAGAAACTATTAATTTTATTATAAATCTTCAAATATAGAGGAACTAGAGAGGTAATAGTATGTATAATTAAATCTATGGAGCACTTTCCCCTAAGTTCAAACTTACTTAGAATTTTTTCAGCCAAGTTTCTTTTTTTTTATTTCTTATAGCATAACTGTGTACATTAATGCAATCATGGGTACAGTGTGCTGTTTATACATTTTGAAATACTCTCATCAAACTGGTTAACATAACTTTCATGTCATTTTCTTAGTTATTGAGTTAAAACGTTCATACTCTGCTTTTAGAAAGACTCACTTGTACCCTTGTAAGATAAACCAATCACCCTCCCTCCCTCCATCCACCTTCTTCACCTCCCCTCTCCCACCCCCTTCCCATATTCTAAGGCTATAATTAGGTTATGACATTCCTATAAAAGCTATGAATTAGTTTCAAAATAGAGCTGTGTACATTGGATACTTTTTCTTCCATTCTTGAGATACTTTGCTAAGACGAACATTTTCCAATTCCATCCACATAAACATGAAGGCCAAGTTTCTTGTTTCTAATCTCCAGGAAAACTCATATTCAAACCATATTCACTCTCTCTGGAGTTTCATGTGTGTGTTTGCTTTTTTTTTTAAGGATAAATTGTGCATCCTGTCATTCAACCTTAAATACATTAGTATGGCTAATAAAATAGTGAATTAGCATGACATTAGCAATGATTCTGTAATACACATACTCAAATTGTCCCAGTTAGTTTCAGAGATGTCCTTTTACTGTTTATATGTTCAAATCAGAATCCAAAGAAAGAATCCCCATTATCTTTTTAAATTTTCTTTTGGTATGAAATTTGATTCTCTTTTTCCTTCTTGCAATTACCCCACCCTTTATTTTTATGCTATTTGAATTTTGGGAATAAACAAATGTGACATGCCCTATCATTGAAGTTTTGCTGATTAGATTCCAGGACCTACTAAAACCTTTAATTCCTCAGAGTTCTCGTGAGATCAGTTTTTTCCTTGTTTCTTCCTTCTCTACTTAAACCCAAATAAAGATGTTCTTTGTTCAACATTCCCAGTATTATAACAATGATAATTATCTTTTCTAGCAAAACTTCTATTTAGAGTGTCTTTCCACACATTACTTGGCAAGTTAACCCTAACATTTTCGTGTAAGAATAATTAAAAACTAATAGATGATTTTGAAGAAAAAGAGAGATTTACTGTACGAGAATGACACACACTATGAAGCTGTAGTAACTTAAACGGTGGCATTGGATAAATAGGCAAATGGGTAACGATGGAAAAACAAGCCGTGAATCCCCACATATATAGAACAATAGAGACCTGCTAAGTATATAATTTTGAAAAATTTGCTATTTTGGATAAAAATATAAAAATTTTCAACCCGAGAAGTTTCCAAAAAACAGTTCTACTCTTGATTGAAATGTATTCTTAAATAAAAATTAATGTACACAAAGTTCTAAGTCATACTGTAATTTGTGTATAAAAAGCCTAGAAATAATATTTTTCATAGTTTACCTATAGTTGCAAAGAAATCTCAAGAATGGTGAGCAAAAAGCTAGCAGAATTACTACTTCTTAGGGCACAAAAATTTATAGTGCATAGAGGGTATATTTTTGGCTTTTTTTTTTTTTTTTTTGGAAAGGAATCTCACTTTGTCACCCTGGATAGAGTGCTTTGGAGTCATAGCTCACAGCAACCTCAAAATCTTGGGCTTGAGAGATCCTCTTACCTCAGCCTCCCAAGTGGCTGGGACTATAGCACCTGCCACAACACCCCTGGTCATTTTCTGTCTTCAGTAGAGATGAGTCTTGCTCAATTGGTCCTCAACTCTTGAGCTAAGGAGATCCACCTGCCTCAGCCTCCCAGATTGCTAGGGTTATAGGCATAAGCCACTGCTCTTGGCCTATTTTCTGACATTTTAAAAGCTACCTAATAAAAGCTAAGCAAATACATGCAAAATTTGAGGAAATTACAGGAGGGAATTCTTCATGCTATTGCATAGAAAGAAATTATTCTATTAAGATAGATATATAAACATGAAATCAGAAAAAAACATATTTAGGGGACAGGGTTTTTAAGAAATAAATATGAAGTTTACCCTCGTGGTGGTGAGTGATTTTCACTGACAATCACTGGGCCTAATAAAATTATTCTTAAATATCTCCTTAATTAATAATCCTGAGAAACATCTACTCAGCTACTTTGAAAGCCTCTTTCAAACAGTGCTCCAAGGTTCCTAATTTATTTGTATCAACCTACCCTTCCATTAACTTCAGGACTTCAAACAAAGGACCACAGCTTGCAGATTCTCACCCGGTCTGTTCTACAGTTCATTAATCTAGATCTGCTCTCTCAGACACGTGCGCCTATGGTTTTTTCAAACAAATTATGTTTCATGCAGCAAATTACTTCAAAACAAGAATGAATTTTTCTAAAACCAAAAGAATAAATGTATGCATAACAGCCCAGGACACTTTGTAATCTGCCAAAGATGAGAATTATACAAATAAGAAATCAGTAATCATTCCTAACTATACAAATCCCTGAATAGCATTTCACATAATGAAGAACAACCGCCAGACACCAGCACAATGAAGCTCATTTGTCAGTGGGGCAATGAAGTGGGGGCGAGCGTGAATCTGATTCTTGGGAACTGTAAACAGTGGACGCTCTGCACAGACCATCATCTATCTTATGAGTGATGGTGACTGAAGCACCTAGGAAATCCTTAATATTCTCCAGAATTTGACAAACGTCTGAGTTTACAAACTCAGTTCTCTCTGTGTTTGTAAGCACTTCAGCGATATTCCTCAATTGCCAATTTTACAACACCATGCTGCACGTTCTTTGTCTACTTTTCTGTTTATTCACTCAGTTTTTTCTCTTCATGCCTTAAGGTTAGTAGCCTGTCGAGCATGGCACCTTTCCCATTATAACTTTTTAAATGACTTGTATTAAGTTCTGACTGGATATTTTCAAGAGAAGAATAATAATACCTTAGACTGTGAGAATTTTAAGAACACCCTTAAGTGATGGGGTGATCCAGAGTTTTCTAAATGACTCTTCTGAGATACCTGGCGTTTTCCAAAGCACAGATAAAGGCCACTTAAATTAGTAAGAATGAAACATAACTTAAGGAAGCCAGTCTATGACCCTCCCTGCTACAAAAGACGTACAGAAACCTCCCTTCATCGAGACCATCTCTGTATTTAATTTTTGATAGTACTCTGTAGATAAGATCCTATCTCTCATCTAGAAACTCCTCCTCTCCTGCATTTCATTAATAATATAAATAATATTAAGTCCTGGCTCAGTATTGGACTGGAATTTGGGTTCTTTCTGTTTATTATTTCATGTGACCCCAGTGTTAGCAATGAGTAAGTCAAGACTCAACGACTTTACTAGTGTCAGAGCATTTTCATTTTATTGAACTTTCATTTCCCTTGATTATGCAAGGTAAATTTTAATTTTTTATTATCACTAGTAATAATAAATTATGTAGACAACTATAGGAAATAGTCTATAAAGATAACCTTTTATTTTACATTATTACTGATGCCCTGTTCTTATTTTCCATATTATAAAATTAACTGAAAATAATATTCCTTAAACAAGTTAATGATTTTAAATTGGCTGGGCATTTTAATTTTTTTTTTTTTTTTGAGACAGAGTTTCACTATGTCGCCCTCCATAGAGTGCTATGACGTCACAGCTCACAGCAACCTCAAACTCTTGGGCTTAAGCAATTCTCTTGCTTCAGCCTCCCAAGTAGCTGAGAACACAGGCACTCGCCTCAGTGTCTGGCTATTTTTGGTGTTGTCATTGTTGTTTAGCAGGCTCAGGCCAGGTTCAAACCCACCAGCCCTAGTGCAGATGGCCAGCGCCCTAACTACTGAGCTATGGGTGCTAAGCCCGTATATTTTAACTTTTTCAATAATTGGCTGCTTGGTTAAGAGGAGAATCATCAGTGGTTGAGAAGCTGTGTTCTTCCTTAAGAGAAAAAAAGATAAAAGACTTATTTGAAATTTTTATCAAGAAACATTAGACAAGCTCTCTCTCTCACCTCCTTCTGCCTTCCTTCTCTCTCTCTCTCCTGTCTTCCCCCTCACTTTTCTCTCTCTCTTCTCTTCCCCACTCTCCTTATCTCTCTCCCCTCTTTTCTCTCCTCCTCGGTGCTGCTCTGCAGCCTCCCTCCCTCCACCAATAAAAACCTTTCGTACAAGCAAAAAAAAAA
>NW_003852478.1:2615856-2630516 GCF_000181295.1 Otolemur garnettii
CTCTATCTTTTCCTTTATTACGTATTTCTATTTTTCTACTTTTGCTTATTTATTGTTTTCCTGTATTCTTTCCCTCATTTGTCTTTCTTTAATATCATCACCTTTCTGGTGCTATTCTTTTTTCCTCCCCTCATTTTTTCTTGTGATATTGGACAAGAAATAGGTCCTCTGGGTCCAGGATCTGAGGACTCACAAACCCTTTCACCTGCAGGGTCCCCTGGACTCTTGAATGGTAGCAGCAAAGAAGCAGAAGGAGGGGGCTTCTGTCGGAGGCTGGGGCGGCTTAGTCTGAGAAGCATTTGTTGGGAGCAGGATGAGATCTTGTGGTAGAGACTGACCAACTATGAACTAAGGGAACAAATGTGGGCTCGTCCCTTATTCACTCAACAGACATTTTGAGAACTGTCGGTGTTCAGAAGACACATACTCTCAGGGAGAACACAGCACAGTATTACACGTTAAACAAGTGATCAGTGGTCTTGTTTGGCCCATTTGAAACATTTATGGGAGTGTAGTTAGCTTGCTGTGGGCTACATCTTTTCTTTTCTTTTCTTTTCTATTTTTCTTACATATACATGCGTATATTAGGTTTCCACTTTTGCCTTCACAGGATTAAAAAGGCTAAATTTAATGATAATATCAATATTTAACATAAGGACTGAGAACAAAAACCTCATAAAGAACGAATGAAGATAAATACATTCAGAAAAGAAATCAGACGATTGCTGCAATGGAATATTAAGCAATAATAATAGTAATAATGCAAAGAAAGTAACATTCACATGGTCAGATAGGAGTATGTCTATTATAGAATACTTTGATCAGTTAACTACTTATTATTATTTTGTTTTTTCCAAAGTCTCAAAAAAATAGACAACTAATATTTATAAATAAAAATAAAAGGTAATTTCAAAAAAACAGATCATGGACTACATCTTTTCATATAATCCTGAACACCGTGCTTGTGATATGTTATTCTGGTATTGTGAGAAACTGACAAGCGTCATTAAAAGTAGTCTTATTCTTCTTTGATGAGTTGCTATGAGCCTGCACTGTTCACAAATGGCAGCCACTATCCACACGCGGTTAATGAGCACACAAAGTGTGGCCAGTCCACATCGCGACTTGCTGTGAAAATCACACCAGCTTTCAAGGATAGTGTGAAAAAAATACCATAAAATGTTTCATTCATGTATTTTCATATTTTGTGATATAAAATTTTGGATATAAGATTAAATTATATATAAATTTATTGAAAACATTATTAAAATAATTTCACCTACTTGTGACTTACATGATTCATATTATAATTCTTTTGCACAGAGATTAAAATGATACACAAAAAGCTGTATATAAATAGAGTTGGGACCAAGTCTCTGTGCATTCTGTGCGATAAGCGTATCTATCACCTCCAAATCTCATCCCGCTCACTTTATAATTGTTACAAGAACACTTAAACATAAAATTTACCTTTTTAGCACACTTTTAAGTATAAAATACATTATTGTTAAATATTGACCTCTTGCTATACAGTAAATCTCTAGGACTCATTCATCTTGTATGGTTGAACATACAAGATTCCCTTTAAATAATAATTCCCTATCTCTTCTCCCACAGCCCCTGGCCCAAAAAAAAAAAAAATTATACCTTTTCATTTTGCATGCTAAAAGAGAGTCATATAGTAAAATATTATTTCTAGTTCTATATCTATGCACGTAAATATTGTCTTTGCATAAACAATCAGCAAAGAAATATTAAAGTCTAATCATTTCTGCACTTCTTTGTGTCCTCAAATCATTTGGTAAATGAGACAAGCATGATTTCCTATGTAGAAACAGTTTTGCAATTCTTCAAGTAGGAAACTCACTGAGTGTTAAAGGATCTAAATTTTATTATACATTCTACCCTCTGTCACTTAAGGGTGTGATACACACTGGTCTGTGGTTCCCCAGGGCCTCTCTTGAGTCTTTTATTTAAAATGATTCCATTTATTCCAGACACATTCAATACATATTTATTAAGTTTTTCACAAGTTTCAATGGCAAATTGCTAGACGTTGCTTATGTTGGCTTCTCTTTAAATTATCAAGCAAGGATAAACATTTCAACAAATGTAAAGGGATAAGGACATACGTGAATATAAGTAGGCCCCTGGCATCTCACTAGATCTTCCAGGACGCAGAGTTGAAGACGGGGCAATGATGGAGGTTACATCTGATGTCTCAGTCTCCACACAGATGAGTGTAACACCATAGTCACTTACTTCCAAGTTACTTACTTTTCTTTCTGCTATAGTACATTAGGGCATCATGATTTATAAACACATGCATGAGTTTCTTGTGAATTTAAAACAGTCTTTCATAGCAATGTGTCAGACTGAAAACTGAAGTTCCAGAATTCACAAAAATATGAGTTAATTTGCCAATCCAGCAACATTTGTTCACTATAATAGTAGATAAAATCTCTGAAGATGTTGTAGCCTTTCAGACAAGCTTCTTTCACTGAAAACTCCATATTTTATCAAGAAAAGACTTGATAGCTCTTTTCTCTTTTCATGAATAATATTTCATTTAACAGATGTACCATAGTTTATCGATTTACCTACTAAAGGATATCTTGGCTATTCCCTATTTGAAGAAATTATAAATAAAACTACCGTAAACATTAAAAAGTAGGCTTTTAGGGATGGACATGTGCTTTTGATTCATTCAGGTAAACACGTAGAAGTGCAATGGCTAGACTTGCAGGAAAACAAGGCCCAATGAGAGAAAGATTCCCCCAACACCTGTGCTTGAAGGAGGATGGGGCTTTATTCCAGCCAGTGAAATATACAGATCCTGCACATATTTTATAAGTTTCATTCCTGAGAATTTATATATTGACATTCATATAAAAGCTATTATGTTTTTAATGGTTCACTGATAGTAAAGAGAAAAGCAATTATATTTTGTGTATTAATATTTGTATTTCGTGACCTATTGTGCTTGCCTATTAGTAAAAAAGAGGCTTTTTTGCTTATGATTCTTTAGGATTTTAAACATGGGCTTGTCATCTGTGAACAAAAACAAGGAGCTTCGTCTACAATTTGGGGGGAGTTTCTACGTTTGCACACCATCTGCAAACCAAGTTTTATTTTCTTCCCAGTCTGTATAACTTCTATATTTTTGATTGTCATTTATACCAGCTAGGCCTTGTAGTATAATATTGATTAATAATAGTGAGAAGATATATCCTAGTCTTGTTTCTGATATTTGGAGGACAGCATCCAGGTCTTCACCATTATATATAATGTGATCACTTGAGGACAGCAGGTTGAGAACAGCCTGAGCAAGAACAACATGCTGTCTCTATAAAACACAGAACAATTAACGAGACATTGGGGCACCCACCTGTAGTCCCACCTCCTTAGGAGGCTGAGGCAGGAGGATCAATTCACTTAGGTCAGGAATTTGAGGCATAAAAATAAACATATAGGCAAATGGAACAAATAGAGAATCTGGAAATGAAATCACACATTTACTCCTTTTCAACAAAGGTGCCACAAACGTATATTGATAAGATTTCATATAAAATTATGTTGAAAATTATATTATATCTAGTGTGCAACACATCTCCATCCATTTTTTAAACATTGTAAATGTTTTCAACATTTGTGTTACTTCCCAAATGAGTAAGCCTGGAAATCTTTAGATTTAATTTTTAATAAGTAACATATCATTTATGTTCCAAAACACAAAAGCACAGATTTCTTCTGAATCTGCAGAAACCTTGATGATATCAGTTAAAATAGATGTAAATACAGGAGCAATTTTAAAATATATTGATGCATTGGTTTATTATTTATTTATTGGCACCCAACTAAATAAGATGCTACTAAATAGCGTTACCTAGTGTTGGGCCAAAAATGTTAAATATGCAAAATTCAAGTATTGTAGCTTTCTATTCATTTTCCAGGTGAGCAGCAGAGAGGAATACTCCAGCAATTCACTGGAATGAACAACATGCAGTAGAATGGACAAAAAGTGCCAAGCAGTAAGAAAAAGTGCCAAGCAACACATTGATGAAACTGAACTGAATCCAGTAAAATATAAGATTTTTAAAAATGTGAATTCCAGGCAGCCAGAATGAAAGAAAGAAAGATGAAGAAGACCAGGATATTATATGCTTCTGTTGCTTTCTTTTACCAAATAATATTTTTACTCCTTTCTAACTTTATTTATATTTATGACAGACTCAGGTATCCTTACTGGTTGGTTCCTGCTTATCCAAGGAGAAACAAAACAGACAGATATTTAGCTATCACAGTGCCATTGCCATACATCCTAGAAACCATCTTGATCTACCTGCAGATTCTATGTACTAGAAACTTTCATCATCTACTCATGGACTCTCACACTCTCTTCAACACCCACATGTGACTTTCCATATAACTTTATGTGTTTGACATATATTTAAAATATTGTATTATAATTACATATGTTTTTTTCTCTCCTCCACCACAGAAAAACAAACAAAAAAAAATTAATATAGAAAAGAGAAAGGGAAACATTGAAAGAGAAAGGGGAAATTGTTTGATAACTTTTCAAGTGTCTTTGAGAAGGAAACAGAGCAATTTTTGTTTTTGAGCTGGCAACAGGGAATTGAAGTGCAATCCCTTAGTTTGCAATAAGGGATGAAAAATCTATTACTCAAGCTGAGGGACAGTACTTAGGTCTATGCAAACTCAACACCATTAACTTGGACAAATATCTTCTGTTTGTTCTTAGGGGAAGTAATGCAACATCATCAGGCAATGTGAAATTATTTCTTCTAACTTAAAACAAGCCAAACTCTCTCTTGATAATGTAAGCCCAACCCACTTCACTGCAAAGCACAGCCTCTCAAAACAGTGATGTGTGTTTAGTATTCTTCACTCCTCCTCTCCCACTTGTTACTTAACACATTAAAATCTGATTTTGTCAAGGTGATTGAAGAAGTCCATTGTCATGAAACCCAATTGTCAATTTTCATACCTTGTTTTACTTGATTCGCATAGTATTTAACAGATTGTCACTCCGGGTTACCATCTTTTCCCTTGACTTGATGCCATGTCTTCCTGGCTCTCTTTCTATCTCTCTAGCTTCTTTTTCTCAGTCTTTGGTCCTGCTTCCTTCTCTTTTCTCTTACTTGGAGCATCTAAATTTGGAGTGTCTCAGAGATCTTAACATATGTCATTTACTTGGTCATCTTAGAGTCACGCACTAATGATTCTTAAAATAGTATCTATACTCAGACTTCCCTGCGTTCCAGCCTCACATAGTCATTGATTATTTGGTGCTTTCTCATGGGCAACTAGAACTCAGTATTTCCAAAACTTAGCTCCTGATTTTTCCATCTGAAATTTTTGCTCTACCATTTTAGTTGATTGAAACTCTTAAGTCCTTTCTAATCATCAATGTTCTTTTCACTAAAGTTAAAATACAGCTCAAGAAACATTACACTAGAGATGAAAAAATGTAAAAAGAAATGATTTATATTATTTACACCAAAAAATGAGAGACTTATCAGACTAAAGTTGAGAGCAGAGAGCAGTGAGGCCACTTAGGAACTGGGTTTAAATGTTTAAAAAAATTGACACAGAGTTTATAAGTGAGGTTTTTTTTTACGGATGTTATATGTAATTGGGCCATTACAAGTTGAATTTAATAAATATGTACTGACCATTATGGATGAAGTCCTGGGTTAAGTGCTAAAGGTCCCATGAAAATTGACACAGTATACTCTCTGACCCCAAGAAGAGAAGAAATAGATTCAATTTCCAGTGACTTTTACTGAAAAAGACAGACAGTTGAGACCCAAGAAAAGAAATCTGATATTCTCTGAAACGTATGTGACCCAAGTATGAAAAAATAGCCAAAGAAATTTTTAGGGAAAAATCAAAAGCAAAAAGTGTAGAAATGTTAGGCAAAGCAAAATTAATGAGAGCAAAAGAGAGAAATGATCACTAATGGCTAAGTTTCAATTTCTCCAATGTTTCATTTGGACCCTTGACTAATGTTATTAGTCTCCATACCTTTCATTCACAAGAGGAATTTTGTATCTGATTCATGTGTCTGCTGGAGACAAATGCAGGGTATCTCTGTACTTTTGGAACATTGCTGCCCATCAGAACATATGCATATACTGTCCCATCATGGAGCAAGATTTTTCCATGAGATTTGCAACTGTCAAGCATTGCCTATGACTGAGTGATAGGGGTGCACTCATTAAGGAAGAAAATATTATGGAGTCCACTGTTTTCCTGTACTGAAAGTGTACCTCATCATCAGATTTATTAGTAATGATATTTCATACTCATCTTTCTAATTCCATTCTCTCAGTTAATTATCCATTTGTAGAAGATGATAAAACAGTTTAATATTACATCACCCTAGGGCCAGGAAGAGTTAAAAGTGTATATACATATTTTAAAATCAGAAAGTTTAAATAAAAGAATTTAATAAGTCTAGAGTGGCAGAAGTCAAATAGCAAGTGTGAACACAGTAGATAAGTAACGAGACTACTGAGAAAATCAAATTTAACACAAACATGACCAACTCTAGCTTAGGAAGAGTAAAAGAGAAAATATTTTCTACTCTCTGTTTATTTCATTCCAATTACTGCTAGAATTTTGGTATTCTGGCAGAGGAGAAGGAGATTATAAAAAGAAAGATAAAACAGAGAAAGAGATAACAAAATAAAAACTATAAGGGGGAGTAAAAATCAAAGAATAATAAAGAGATTAATTTTGGATCAGAAGATGACAGTTTTTAAAAGAAAAAAGTAATACAATGATGTAAAAATATTTTGAGATAAAAAGAAACTTGAGATAACTTCAAAATAATCTTATTATTTTCAGCCATAGTGATTTTAGACTCTTCAGTCAAGACACATTTGAGTCAGGCACTTACTTGATGGTTGAAATTATCCTCATAATTTGTCACCAAAAAATTAATAAAACATGTTCTTGATATAAAATATCAAAAGAACCATGACAAAGTACATATTTTACAGGATCTAATTTTTTAAAGTATCTTTTGAGGCCAAGTATAAGAGGAAATGTCGTCTTCTGTTTGTAGCAATAATCTCTTCTTATTTTAATTCTATATAGATATTTGATTAAGAATCAGAAAATTTTGGTAATGAGGATACATATATTGTATAGTTAAAAAATGCTGGTTCAATATTTACCTAGTGTATTGCCCTTATATCTATATCCAAGGGATTAAACATCTAATGATATTTACAAAGTTATGTACAATTATGCTGCTATTTTATAAAATGTCAAATACTAACTAGCAAGGGTTAGTCTTTTTTCCTCAATGAAAAGAAAATAGGATAAAATTCTCCATGTAGGACATAGACTGTAGGAAGCTCACACTTGAAATAACCCCCTACCCCATGAATAAAATTCAACTCAATGTCAAATTCACTTTATATGGTCATTATAATGCACAGAATAATCTGATCATTGACATTAATATATTTCTGAGTTTCCAAAAATAATGCTTATTTTCAAGATATGACATAATTGATGTTCTCACTGTTTTGCTCACACAATAAGTATAATATGCACTTATTTCTAAAGATTCAGTAATAATATAATCATTTATAATTATGTGATTATAATGCATATATATTAATCTTCTTGCTACTATAATTAAAATAAGAAAATTTGAAAATAAAAAAGAATGCTTAGTTTGAGAAAAGGAGGTATAAGCCCAGGAGGATTCTATTGCATAAATAAGGGAAAGAAAATAGATCTTCAATAGTATTTTCTTCAAAAAAATAAATGAATAAAGTGACATTAAAAGTTCATACACCTGGTGACACTAAGTCCTATTGACTTTCCATTTTGTAATAATTGCTTTTGAAAACATGATTTAATATGGAAATTATCCAAAACCTTTCCTTTTTTTTCAGTCTCTAACATAAACAAAGACTGGGAAGGTATCAGAGAAAATAGACATTGTCCTGCTAAATTTTAGAGTGATTTTAAATCTGCTGAAATAAGGTGTAACATTAAAATTCAATATGTTTTTCTTCTTGTTTTAAAACTGTAAAAGAAAACAGGTCAATATTTTTCACAGTGTTGTAAAATATGTAATTAGATATAGA
The DNA here is from genome assembly GCF_000181295.1 of Otolemur garnettii. Taxonomy (NCBI): domain Eukaryota; kingdom Metazoa; phylum Chordata; class Mammalia; order Primates; family Galagidae; genus Otolemur; species Otolemur garnettii. The sequence continues at coordinate 2,623,992 of NW_003852478.1, forward strand.
GTTGGTCACATGGACTTTTTTACAGAAAATACTTTGAATTTCACTTGACATAATGGGAGCAAGGCTATCTATTTATTATTTATCCATTTGTGTTTTGATAGGCACTTTTATGCATTTGTCATCATTTCAATAAAGAAGAGAAATAATCACTTTAAGCAATTATTCTGTGCCAGACACCACGTTCAGATCCATAGACCTTGATCTTTTTATTTTTATTTATTTATTTACTTATTTAGAGTATAAAGATTTGGGTTACAATGTTTGCATTTGTTAGGTAAAGTCCCTCTTAAAATTGTGTTCTGCCCCAAAGAGGTCTGCCACCCACCCTAGCATTAACTGGGGGCACCACATCCCCCCTCCTCTCTTTCCACTCCCTTGGCCTCTCATCCCCAACTTGAATTGATTTGAGTTTTTCTCTTATGTGAGTGTGTAATAGATCACATAGACCTTGGTTTTTCAAGAGCTCAAACCATATTGCTCTGTGCATTCTTTCTCACGGAGCTGTAATTACAAGACCTCATCTACTGGGCTTGTGTTGTCTGATTGTTAAGGAAGGATGAAAGTTCACATATTTAACTGAGTTCCACCATTTACCTGTCAGAGGATGTGCCACGATGTACGCTAAAGGGAAAGCATTATGATATTTCCATCTGGTCCAAGTTAGACTACTCCTGACATTTCATTGTGATTTGTTCAACTTGCATATTATGGAGGTTGTCAAGAAGTATGTCCCCCCAAAAAGGAAGAGTTGACCATCTACATTCTCCTTCAGTGCCATTTGGCGTCCAGCTCATGGAACAGAGAGAGATAACCTGGCATGTGGACCTTTTATCTGCCTCATAGTTTAGACTTTATGTAAATTCCTACTCAATGGCAATAATGTAAAAAGAAAATCTCCATAAGTGTGATGTTTTGAGAAATCTCAACTTTCATTCGCAATTTACTTCAAAGAAATGACAGAAATGATGAGGTCTTTAAATAGGAAATATGTGTTAAATTGTTCGTGGTGCTCCAGCCTCAGTAGCAATGGGCTGAAAAATCCCCAAGGAAATCTATTTAGAAGTGAGAATAGCAAAAAAAAAAAAAAAAAAGAAAAAAGAAAAGAAAAAGAAAGAAAGAAAGAAAAAGAAACAAATAAACAAACAATGCTGGGCCATTGTATATACTAACAATGACATATCTCTAGTTAGACACACACGGACATTTTGACACACATATACACTATTCTTTCACTCACATGAAAAGAAAATGGAGACCTTTACCAATTGAATTACATCTTTATTGTAGCATAACAACAACAAACTACCATAAAATTAGTGGTATAAAACAAGATGAATGTATTACATTGTAAGTTCTGTGAGTTAAGAATCTGAGTACAGGCTAGGTGAGTCCATGGTTCAGAAACTCACCAGGCTGATATCAGGAGACTAAGTCCATGAGCCTTGGGTCTTCCCAGCTTACTGGTTATATGCAGAATTTGTTCACTGAGTGGAGACAACTTTCAGCTCCTAGAAGCTGCCTTTAGTTCCTAACCACAGGGTCTGTTTTCTTCTTCAAGCCTGCAGGAGACGATCTCTCATTTTCAATCTCCTTGGATTCTTTTAAGGGCTCCCTTGATTAGGTCAGGATCACCCAGAATAACCTCCCTTTTACTCAACTCACAGTCAAATTATTTCTCCAGATATTGTCTTTGGACTCCACCTCTCTGATGCTGCGACAGTTGTCCTGCAATGATGCATCAGCAATCACAGGGCAAGGCCAGGAGAGTCCCAGAGCCGTCCCAGTCAGCTGAGTCCAATCTCCAGTACCCACCTGGATCACCACACTCTGATCCACTAAATACTCTGGCTTCTTCCTCTTCCCATCCTCCTAATCCCCTCCATAGAATTTCAAGTTCCTTCTCTCTTTATTATTCTCCACATTATCTCTCTAAGTTTTTCTACTCAAAATTATCACTTAAAATTCAAATTCTCGGGTTATATGGGCCATTTTTAAGGTATTGAATAAATATACTTAACAATATATATGATACATGCACATATACATTCAATTAAAGGATTGTATTCAGGTATATTATACACATAATATTGTACAAGCATAAATATTCAGATAGAGAAGTAGTGTTTACTTCTACTTCCATAAAGACACTGTCATTTAGCCACAATATACCACTAATATCAGTGTCATTTAAAACTCAACACTTGGTCCTCCTACACATCAAATTATTAATTTTTCTAGCTGCACAATATTTCTCAAATAATCCATTCATTTCTCTCTTTCCCCACTCTCCCTCCACTCGGGTAAACATGACTTCTCACAATGAATACTTCTCCAGTTTCCTACCTGATTTCTTTAAACTCTTCTAATCTATAATATCATCCATTCAGCAGCCAGAGGTTTTGCAAAATTCTAATCTGTGTCTCTGTTGAACTCCTCAATGACTCTAGGTGCTTTTATGATAACTTTCAATAAGATTTCCAAAACATAGGTTGACTTTGCTAACTGCTCTGGTCTCATTTGTCCTTCTCCCTTCCCCACAGCCATGCTAATTACCTTTCAGTTTCTCAAAGATATAATGTTATCTTCCCTTCTATACTCATATCATATAATCTGGATGCAGATGTTGGTGTGGAGAGTTTCATGCTGTTGGTTCATTGGGGAGTGTTGTAGGGTGTAAGGCCAACAAATTTGTACAAATAATCAACACATTGAATCCCATAATGGCATAAATGTATTCATTACCTATGTACAAATGACTTAATAAAAAATACAATAAAATAAAAAAGAAGGAGGAGCTGACCAGCCACACAATTGCATCTGACATCTCAGTCAATTGCATGGAAAGCCTTGGAGATGGGATATCTCCTTAGATTGCCTCTAACTGGAGTAAGGGGACTAGGTCTGTGTATCACACGTAGACCAGTAATTAGCTATGAGCTGCTCATAGCTGCTCATGTATGAACTCCTCCTTGCAATGTACCATAATCTTAGGCATGACAGATCTCTGGGGTAAATGAAAATTCCCAACGAAGCATATGGACTTGGAACTCTAACAGTTCTGTTAAAAAATTTAACGTAGTTCTCAAAATCTGGGAGACAGATGTCAGTCCTGAAAATGGCATCAAAGGAGAATGTGGAAGTTCTCATTTCTATGCTGTCTGCACTTGGTTTCCATTAAATAGACTACTCCCTTCCATCCCCCACAATTATTGGGCCAATCACTATTTATCTGCCAGGTCTTATAATCTAGACAATTTCTTTTGCAGTGCCTTCACTGACCCCTGACTCCAAGTGGGGTTCCTCCTTACATACTTCAATAGTCCTATACAAAATATCCCAATCCTGAAACTTACTAAGCTATACAAAAATTATCTATTCCTAAAGGCTCTACAAATACAGGAATTGCCCTTCTCACCTGAGTGTTCCAGAGTACAAGATATGGCTGACAATACTTGATACAAAAGAGTGTTTGTTGGGTGAATGATTATACATTTCTTTTCCTCTTTCTCCAAGTTCTAGATTTTTCTGAGGGAGAACTTTTCATAATCAGGAAGATAAATGAGAAAGAAAAAAGAAGGGGGAATTCTCAATTTGGTATGTTTTCTAAAATTTTTCTCTAATATCTATTTCTAAACCTGCTGGGGGAATAGTTACTAATTCCTGTCGGTACCATATTCTGTACTTTGTATTGGCAATAACTTACTCAATGGCACATTCAATTTAACTATATGAGGAGCATTTTCATTGTATTAACTCCATCATATAATAGGTTCAGCTGAGAAAAAGATTAGAAAAGTCACAAATCAATGTTTTGCTCATTTTTTATGTGGTCATTATGCATGTTAGCCATTCCAGCTATTACTCCATTGATATATGGAGTAATATAAGAAAGCACTTCGGGTGTCTGAAGTCCATGGTGAAATTAAGACATATATTCTCATGAACTCCAATTCATTCTTATTTAAACATGAATGATACCATAAATGTTGGAAGAATGGTTAAAATTTATTCTTAGACAAAACCAGCATAAGCAGAAACGGTATCTCTACTTAGGGTAATAGCTTATGTTCACTTTCTATGACTTACGACTAGATAACTGTGCATATACATATGGCCCAAACTAGAATAAACATTATAAAATGCACATGTTTAGTGCCTATTAATTTTCTGAAATGTTAAACTGTCTGCTTATGCCCGTGTATCTCAGAGCACCAAAGTGCTCACTACCGGTTTGTTGCATCAAATTTTAGGAATAAAAACCCATCGATACAAATGACAAGCAATGATATCCTGCACATTCCAATTGTGCTTTAACTTGTACGTGATCTCCAAATTTAACTACCGTGTCTTGTATTTCCAATAATAGTAAAAATATTTTATTTCAGAGGACCCAATCTGAACAAGCATTTCTTTGACCAAAAATGAAATTCCTAATAATACATCTGTTAATAAGTTCATGAAAAGAAGGCCTGATGGAGCCCTGCGTAGTATCAGAGAGCAATGTGTACAAACACAAGCCTGCATTTCTTGTCAAGTTGACATACATCTCCTAAGAAACACCCTCCAAGAAGATAAATGGATATTAAATCATTCCTTGATCCTTCACTTGTAAACATCATTTTCTTAATTCCCTGAAGTTGCAGAACAGAGAATTGATCAGAATGCCTTAGTAATTTAGAATTTAATGCATATGAATTACTCACATAAAAATGATTTCACTTCTTACCTTGCCCCAAGGCACCTGATTATAAAATTTTCACTTTTCCACTGTCCTTGAACAATAATATTATTATCCATGACGATTTAGTCTTCTGTCCAAAAGAACAGAATATGAGTAATTTGGTAAGTCTATAAAGGCATTATATTACTGGCACATTTTTCAAATGCAAAGTTAGGCATGACAACTTTAGTGAAATACAGAAGCATTTCAAGGTTTCTTTAACCTGTAAAAACCATACTTTTTATAAATTTATGTTCAGCAGGAATTCATCCATCTACTATTATAGTATTTATTTTGTCATTTTGTGTAGATAATATGGAAAATTACTTTCTAGAAGTTATATATATTCTTGTATTCACCCAGACTACTAATAAGCACATGTATGATCATCCGTTGAAAACTCAGGTAACTTATAGAAATACAGAAGGAAATCAAAACCCAATAATAGATAACAAAATACAATAAAAACTCTATTAATATCAGTTGTGTGGTCAAATTTGCTCCTAAAGTACCATTTCCTAACCCATGCTACAAAGTAATGGTTGAATTCCTGTCAAGTATTCATGAAATATTGAAATAATTTCAGACACAAATATTATTTTCTGAAGAAATATTATTTTATGAACATTCTGACATGTTCATGAATATTTGGACTTTCACATGTGATATGAATATTCAATTAACAAGGCTGTTCAGTGAGGTTATACATTCAATTTGTAATTATTAATTTTAATAATGTTTGTTCAGTAAGCTTTTACTTTGTCATACATTTTCTTAAAACTTCAAATGAAAAGAAAAATTCAAGTAGGGAGCTAAAAAAAAAGTCCATATATTTTGTTTGTATATCAGTTGCTTTTTCCTTAAACTTTACTGAAGCCAATTTTCCTAAATGACCTTTGTCCCAGGCTATGTGCTAAGGATTCAATCTTTTCTCATTCAATATCCTCAGAAAACAGCCCTCTCTGGGGCATCTAATTTTTCTGCCTAGTTATAGTAAACCAGAGTTTAGAGGATAGATTTAGTAATCCTGACTTTACAAACGCACTACTGGGCAGAGACTGAAATTGAGTCAAGATGGATCTTACTCACATATCTGTGTTGTTCACAATTATGTTACATTACTTCAACACATTAAATTATCAGCTCAGTTCTAATTAATTCTACTTCGTTAGAAATTTCAATGATGTAAAATTGTACTTAAAACTATTATATTTTTGCACAAGCTGAAGGAGAGGTACAAAATAGCATTTAATATGTTAGAAGTGGAAATAAAATCTAATGGTTTCGAGTAAGTTGCATCCAACATTCAGCCTATTTTTTTCTATCATTACTTCTGCCAATTTTCTATGAAATATTAAAAGTTCAGTAACTACATAATAAATCCATTATTTCTTGACCAATAAGAACTACAATCTGTGTTTTATAACACACAAAAAAGAAATAGAGGTTTCTAGAAACCTAGAAAAAGCAATAACCAAGCTTATTTTTTCTATTATACTAAAATTGCTTGATACCAAATAAGACAAAATTTTTCTCTGTATAGGATATCTTGCCTGAATTAAAAGATATTTTTTGAGTATCTATTACAATTCTTCTTTTATGATTCTTATTGATATAGAGACTTGAAAGCTTGTCATTTTTTTTTGGTATTTAATTAATTTTCAAATAACATTTTATATTTGTATTGGCAGTTAAGTGATTTTTATTGAGTTATTAACAATGTGCTATGGGCCAAATGTTTGTGTTTCCTCCAAATTCATATGATAAAATCCTAACACCAAAGGGTATGGTATTAGAAGGCGACG
>NW_003852478.1:2631420-2632551 GCF_000181295.1 Otolemur garnettii
GATAAAGAATGAGGATTGCTCCCACCCTGCCTATAACCAGCTGAGAGTGGACAAAAGCATTGGGTACACAGAAACTTTGTAAGAATCCATTATTTTGTACATGGAGAAATAATCCATGTAACCCTTAATTCATATAAATATGTTTTATCATATAATCACATGCCATGTCACAGATTGTTGAATATTAACTTTATAAAGGAAAAGCAATTAAAACTATAAATATATTTTAGGATATTAATTTACAATGACCTTCAGCAGATCAGAACCAACCAACCCAAGTTAAGTATATGTTTTTCTATTTCCAAATAAAAAGTCAAAGCTTTCAGCTGGTGGCAATAAAATTTACAAGGTAATAGCTGCGTAAGCCAAGTAGGAGAAGTTTTAGTTATATTAATTAATGTCAATATTAAGTTTTGGACAAGTAGATAAGTATGCAAAAATGATGAATATACATTCATAATAATTGATAAAAAATGCCACTAAATTTTTTCTTTATTGTTACCCAAATAAGAAAAACCTATAGAAAAAAAGAAATAAAATTTTATATACTTTAATTGAAAAACATTGAAAAGACATTTATAGTCTACGCAATAACTAAGAAAATGCCATGAAGGCTATGTTGACCAGTTTGATGAAAATGTTTCAAATTGTATGTAAAACCAACACATTGTACTCCATGACTGCATTAATGTACACAGTGACTATTTAATAAAAAAGAAAAGAAAAGAAAAATACTGAAAAGTGGATATCCAATATCGATGAAATGCCAAAGGAAAGGGAATTCACAAATAACTGCTGGATGAATTCTAGCAGAGAGTGGGGGACACTTTGTAATAAGATCTTAGCATCATTCGCTGACTTTTCCCTGAATCATCAACTTATTCCTTTTTCATTTTCTGTTAAAAATTTATAAAATTAGGGGCAGTACCTGTGGCTCAAAGGAGTAGGGGGCTGGCCCCATATGCTGGAGGTGGTGGGTTCAAACCTGGCCCCAGCCAAAAACCACACACACACACACACAAATTATAAAACTAGCAAATATTTACCAATTTTTTAATCCAAAGTAGGCAAAGCAAAAAGAAAGCTCTTCAGAGTAAAACATGATTTAGCTGAATTTCAAAAGCCCACACT
>NW_003852478.1:2632794-2638309 GCF_000181295.1 Otolemur garnettii
TCTGAACTTACACTGAGCAAGCTCTCTGTTATTTTCTTGGACACAGACAGCTGTGTTACGTCTCCCCATCTTCGAGCCCACCTCAAAGTCAAATATTTGCAGTAAGTTTTGTTTCCCTGTTTATTACCTAAAACGTCAAAGCTTGTCATGTCTTTGTTTCCATATAAGCAAAAACTTGAAATAAGAAAAAAAAAAGTGAAAAAAGGAAATACGGTAAGCCCAATAAACCCACACTCTAATCCTCAGTACCTATGAATATTACCTTATATGACAAAAAGGGTTTGCTGATGTGCTTAGAGATTTTAGGATGGAGAAATTAACCTGAAACAGCCCGGTGGTTGGGACATAATGGCAGGAGTTCTAATAAGAGGCAGAGGCAGGAAAAACAGCAGAGATTGTAGAAATGACAGAAGAAGCAGGTGGTTGGGTGGTTCAAAGAAGGGGTCACCAATCCAGAGGCACAGGCATCCCCAGGAGCTAATGAAAGGCAAGGAAAGGGGTTTCTCCCCCAGAAGGAACCAGCTCTGAATACATCTGGACTTTAGCCCGGTGAAAATGATCTAGAACTTCTACCCCTTAAAACTGTAAAGGAAAATAATTTTGAGTTGCGTTAAGCCGCCAAGTTTGTAGTACTTTGTTACAGCAGCCAAAGAAACGAATACAGGAAAGAAAAAGTGCAGGGAGAGAGGACAGAAGAAAGAGAACGCTGTTTCAGCAGCTTCTAACCCATGAATTATACAAATCCTCATAAAAATATTTCATGAAGATTTTATCCACTGAACAAGGGGTTATGCTGTAAACATCAGCGTACATTTAAAATTCGTTGGCATGCTACTATAGGTTGTTCACACCACTAAGAGAAGAGAGATGATGGTCAAACCCATTTTATGTTTTAAAACAAATTTGTTTTATAGGCCAGCTGGCTAAAATCCTAACACTTTGGGAGGCCAAAGCAGGAGGATTCTTTGAGGCAAAGGGTTTGAGACCAGCCAGGGCAAACTAAGCAAATATCCCTGACTACAAAATATAAAAATTAGTTGGGTATGGTGGTACCTGCCTGTAGTCCCAGCTACCTGGAAGGTTAAGGCAGGAGGATGCTTCAAACTAGCAGCTCAGCTTGCAGTCAGCTGTAATGGCATCACTGCACAGCAGCCTGGGTAAGAGCACCAGACCCTGTCTAAAAAAACAAAACACAAACAAAATGCTGGTATTTAGAGTGGTTTCTATGAAAGTGAACTTCAAATGGTCACCTCTGTGGTTTATCTTACAAGGGTACAGGTGAATCTTTCTAAAAGCAGAGTATGAATGTCTTAACTCAGTAACTAAGAAAATGACATGAAGGCTACGTTAACCAGTTTGATGTGAGTATTTCAAACTGTATATGAAAACACCACACTGTACCCTGTGATTGCATTAATGTACACAGCTATGATTTAATAAAAAAATTAAAAAAAGAAAATGAACTTCAAAATCCAATGTAATGTAAAAAGAACATATTTTCAGAGAGCAAATTGAAATGATTTCTTCTTGCCATTAAAATGGGTTAAAATTCAAATGTAAATTTTAGCTCATAAAAATATTTAAATAACATTTGTTTTGTAAAAGTTTCTCATTATATGAATGAGCCCATACTGAAAAGCATAGAAGCATTGTCACCAAAACAACGTGTAATGTGCTGTAAGTTATTAACATCGAGGTCCATTATATCCTTATTAGACCTTACTAGTTTTCTTGGATACTAATGATAGTTTAATGTCTTATTATCTCTCTTTTCTCTTTTTCTTCCTTTAGTACTCATTCAAAGTGCGTATGATGTTAATAAATTTGGTATGCAAGGATAGAAAAGCATTCGTACAATGAAATGCACACTGAAAGGTAGAACAGTTTGACATAAAAATAACTCCTTTTTGTAAATTTGAAAACATTCGATGGCATTTTTCTTATCCTTTTGTAAGATATTCTACCCACACTCAAGAACTATTTTAATGCTTTAACGTCCTTTTAAAGCTTTGCATTTGTTGGCACCAGTACAACAGGTCAATCTTGTGTTGTGCAGCAGGAAAAGGGACTGTTCCTCAGCCTCTAGGTCGGGGGAAAACTTCTGCGCCCCAGTGCCCTGTTCCTATAACTGGAATAACTTAATTAGAAGCTTCCTGAGCACTTTATCTCCAATAACCTATGTAGCATTATTTAATCTCTTTTCTTTTGAAAATTAGAAAAGAAAACCCTGGTCTAAAATCAGTCTAGAATGATTTTATCTTAATCTTTTTTAGTAATTTATTTTTCTCATTTAATTCTTTGCAGGGGAAGTAAGGCCAAGATTTCACAACCCTCTGATTTATCCAGGGTGTCTCTCTCCACGCACAGATCATCTTGATCCTAGGTTTCTTTGATTGCTTCTAATTGTGTGCCAAACATTCCCCTCCAGGCTTTCCATGCGTAACTTACCAATAGGTCAGGTTTTTGTTTTCTTTTTTAATCTTTATTTTACAGATGAGAAGATGGAAGTTGTAAACATTGTAAACAAAGCCTACTCAGGATTATACCGCTCCTGAGTAAGACTAAGAAAAACCAGTCGCTTGTCTGAGGAGAGATAAGATTCTTCGCACCTTGCAATTCATGTTGTGACCTGGTAGACCAGCAGAAGGGGGAGAAGAGAGATTCCAGGAACTTGAGACCCTGGGAGCGGGTGAAGAAGAACAGCACAAGTGAAGGGCGAGCACTGCAGAGCGTTCCTTCCTCGCACTTAGGTTAGCCAGGGTAAGGACAGAGCAGGGGAGATTCACCAAGCAAGCAACGCCTAGGAACTTTTCTTGTATGCTTTGTTCTGAAACTTTCAAGTACCCAAATGCCGCAGTATTTTTTAAAAGTAAGTTCCATATTTTAAGGCATTTTCAGAGCCATTGAATATGTTCATTAGCATCTCAGAAAAAATAATTCAAGGAACAAGTAACACGGACCAAGAAGAGATAAGTTGAAGAAATTCTCTTACTTTGAGTTGCTTTGCTTCTAATTGTATAGTTCTGAGGTTTGGCAAGTGTAATTTGTTTTTCTTAAATATATTTTTTCTGCCAATTATCAACAACTGGATAAGCGCCTTTGATAAATATTTTGTAACTGTCAGCAGCTTATTGTATACATAATTGATATGATGAATGCCTTTGGTTATTACATTTACAACAAAATAATTACCCCAGGATAAAACCAATAACGCCAAAACACACATTCATGCTTGTCTTTTCTCTCCTCTCCATTGTGAAAGCTATGTTAAGAAAATTATTTATCTAACACAGGTAAATTAAATTCCACTATTTTTCATAGTAGTAATGAAATTATTGTGAGATGCATTGGGCATTATGTGTGTGCAAGTGTGTTAAGACATATTATCATTTTGTTCCCATAAACATTATATTGCAAACAAGACATTAAGAAATACTGTGCTCACACTCATCTGATGTGTAACAAAGACCATAAGAAAAGTATAAAAAAGTTTCGGTAGACCCAAAAGGCAGACATAGAAACCAAAACTTTAATACAAAAGTGTATTAAATGTATCAAAATGTACGACCCTCAGCTCCATGTTACCTGATTTCCAACATTTTCTGGTTAGACCTGAGAATCTCTGGAATAGGGGGAACTATGGGTTTCACTGCACCATCCTCACCAGATAACCAGAAACTACGACCAGGTTTCTCAAGCCTTCCACAGCTGTCATTCTAGTGTCCCGTCCTTGAGATCCAGGCAGGTGCCCTGTTAAAATTGCAGCTGATCCAGCACCTCAAAGATCTGTGTGGCCTCCACTATTCTGATCCTGCTACAGGGCCTCAGGGATAGTGTGTAACCATTTCAGGGCTTGTGAAAGGATCCATTCACATAGCCAGTTGTTCTATTGCAAACCTCAAAGATGTCAATAACATCTTTAATGATCTACACATTTAAATCAGTTAAGTTCATATGTCCTGGATCTCATTGAAATTAAAGGATTACCAAAACTGCTCTCATGTTGCTATCAAAAGAGCCAAAGATGCTCTTGATAAGTCTTATAAGTCACATGCTAGTGACTTATAAATATTACTAATAGAAAATGTACTTCTGATTATAAACTCTAAATTTCACTTTTCCGATTTGATTTTCAATTGTGAGGAAAAAGGCTTCTTGCTGTTGTCCTAAACCATTGTGCTCTTCGTGGATCACCTTTTATTTTTTTGTTAAGAAAATTCGAGCAAGGGAAATATATCATCTAATTTTAATCTTTAGCAAAAATAATACTAAGGCCCTTCAGAATGAAATTTCTGTTGACTTTTAAACCATCGCTTTTGTTCTTAACCACAGTTATAGCTGCTTTGTTAAACATGACTTTTTTCTTTTTTTTTTATTATTTTTTATTAAATCATAACTTTGGTACTGCTTCACTATACAATGGGACATGTTTACATTGAACTAAGTAACACATCCATCACAATTATACTCATTTGTTAATAGTTTTGAAATGTACCATTGCATCATGCACATTAAGTGGGGTCCCCCCAAGTACCCCCCCTTTACATATCCCCCTTCCCTCCCCTCCCCTCTGTCTCCTCTTTCATTCTACTTTCTGGACTATAGTTATGTTTTGCCATTTTATGTAGGTGGTTATTTATTGATTTCATAGTAGTATTGAGTACATTGGATACTTTTTTTCCATTCTTAAGATACTTTACTAAGAAGAATATGTTCCAGCTTGATCCAGGTAAACATAAAAAATGTGAAGTCTCCATCCATTTTTTTTTTTATGTCTGCCTAGTATTCCATGGTGTTACATACACCACAATCTGTTAATTCATTCATGGGTTGATGGGAACTTGGGCTGTTTCCATGTCTTGGCTATTATGAATTGGGCTGCAATAAACATTCTGGTGCAAATGTCTTTGTTGTAAAATAATTTTTGATCATCTAGGTAGTAGAGAAATTGCACGATCAAATGGTAGGTCTACATTTTGTTTCTTGAGTGTTCTCTAAACTTCTTTCCAAAAAGGTCGTATTAGCTTGCATTCCCATCAGCAGTGTAGAAGCGTTCCCTTCTCTCTGCATCCACACCAACATCTGTAGTTTTGAGACTTTGTGATGTGAGCTAATCTTACTGGAAATAGATGATACCTCAAAGTGGTTTTGATTTGCACTTCTCTGATGGTTAAGGATCATGAGCATTTTTCATGTGTTTGTAGGCCATGTGCCTGTCCTTATCAGAGAAGTTTCTGTTCAAGTCTCTTGCCTGATAGAAATGGGGTTATTTGCTCATTTTTTTGGATTAGTTTTGAGTTCTCTGTAGATTCTAGTTATCAGAACTTTGTTGGATGCATAACCTGCAAAAATATTCTCCAATTCTGAAGGTTGTCTGTTTGCTTTACTTACTGTGCTCTTGGCTATGAAAAAGCTTTTTAGTTTGATCAGATCCCAGTAGTGTATTTTTGGTGTTGTTTCAATTGCCCAGGGTGCAAGGGGTCCTCCTCATAAAATATTCTCCCAGGCCAATTTC
>NW_003852478.1:2638614-2655484 GCF_000181295.1 Otolemur garnettii
TGAAGTACTATTTTTTCAAGTTCTTTAAAGTATGACAATAGTGCTTTAATAGGAATTGCATTAAATCTGTAAATTGCTTTTGGTAGTATGGACATTTTAACAATGTTGATTCTTCCCAGCCATGAGCATGGTATATTTTTCCATTTGTTAACATCTTCAGCTATTTCTTTTCTCAGAGTTTCATAGTACTCTTTATAGAGATCTTTCACTTCTTTTGTTAGGTAAATTCCCAGATATTTCATCTTCTTTGGCACTATTGTAAAAGGAATAGAGTCCTTGATTGTTTTGTCAGATTGACTATTGTTGGCGTATATATGTTACTGACTTGTAAGTATTGATTTTGTATCCTGAGATGCTGCTGTATTCCTTTATCACTGCTAAGAGTTTTGAAGTTGAGTCCCTGGGATTTTCCAGGTATAGGATCATATCATCAGCAAAGAGTGAGAGTTTGAGCTCCTCTGACCCTATTTGGATACACCTGATCACCTTCTCTTGCCTGATTGGCTAAGACTTCCATTACTATGTTAAATAGCAGTGGAGACAGTGGGCATCCTTGCCTTGTTCCTGATTTTAGTGGAAGTGTTTTCACTTTTACACCATTCAATATGATATTGGCTGTGGGTTTGCTATAGATGGCCTCTATCAGGTTAAGAAATGTCCCTTCTTATTTATGCCTATTTTCTTAGGAATTCTGATCATGAAAGGATGCTGGTATTATCAAAGGCTTTTTCTGCATCAATTGAGAGAATTGTACGGTCTTCTTTTTATTTTTTGAAGTGATGTATTATATTTATAGATTTGTATATGTTGAACCAACCCTGTAACCAACTTGATCATGGTGTATAATTTTTTTGATGTGTTGTTGAATTCTGTTTGCTAAGATCTTATTGAGTATTTTTGCATTGATATTCATTAATGATATTGGTCTATAATTTTCTTTCTTTGTTGTATCCTTTCCTGGCTTGGGTATCAGGGTGATACTTGCTTCATAGAATTGGGAAGTATTGGGAAGTATTTCTTCTTTTTCTATGCTTTGGAATACATTGTATAATATAGGTTCTAGTTCCTCTTGAAAGGTTTGATAGAATTCAGATGTGAAGCCATCTGGTCCCGGACTTTTCTTTTTAGGGAGATTTCGTATTGTTGATGCTATTTCAGTGTTTGATAAAGATCTATTCAAAATGTCTAATTCTTTCTGGTTGAGTCTAGGAAGGTGGCGTGCTTCCAGGTATTGGTCCATTTCCTTCTGATTTTCATATTTCTGGGAATAGAGATTTTTGTAGTAATAATTAAGAATCTTTGAATTTCTGAAGTGTCTGTTATTATTTCTCCTTTAGCATTTCTGATAGACGATATTAGAGATTTTACTTTTCTATTTCTGGTTAGGTTGGCCAAAGGTTTATCAATTTTGTTAATCTTTCTGTTTTGTTGATCTTCTGAATGATTCTTTTGTTTTCAATTTCATTTAATTTTTCCCTAATTTTGGTTATTTCTATTATTCTTTTGGGTTTGTGTTTGTAATGTTCTTCCTTTTCCAGTTACTTGAGATCATCCATTAAGTTGTTGGCATCCTCTCTTTCTTTGACCCAGCTATCATTCAGTCTGAGATTATTTATTTTTATTTTAATTTTTTATGATAGAACATATCTTTTTTATTATTTTTTTATTTTATTAAATCATTGCTACACTAATGCAGGCATGGGGTACAATGTGCTGGGTTTATTTACAATTTTAAATATTTTCATCAAACTGGTTAACATAACCTTCATGGCATTTTTTTAATTATTGTGTTAAGACATTTATATTCTACATTTAGTAAGTTTCACATGTACCCTTGTAAGATGCACTGTAGGTAGATTATTTATCTTCCATGACTTTGAGTATGAAGATTCCCGTTGCTGTTTAGTTCAACTTTTATTCCATGGTTGTCTGAGAAGATACAAGGAATAATTTCTATACTTTTGCTGAAATTTGCTGAAGTTAGACTTGTGTCTGAGGATAAAACATGATGTTTTAAAATTAATTATATGTAGTAAATTGAAATTACAAAATGCATATAAATAAGCAAGAAATTTTATATTGATTTTAAATAAAGTGGATAGACAAAACAAATGTTTTCTATTGGAAATGTATTTCTAAATTATGCATTTGTATATGCTTAGAATAATTTTGAATTAATTTTGATTAGAGAAAATTACTTACTCTCAACATTGATAGATATTAAAGATTTCCACTTTAACGGTTTACTGTGACATTGATGTTACACTACATCCATGCAAGAAGATGTTTCCTTAGTACTAGGAAACAAACTGTTCATTTCAGGAAAATCAATCAAAAAATGAGATTTGCTTAATGTTAAATATCAGAGATTAATGTCAAGATTATATCCATATAGAATATAGTATTGAATTAAAAAGATTTTAAATCTTCCATAAACATAATACTGTATTGTAATCAATAGGTAGCTATTCAAAGTCTTTATTGAGGGGTATAAAATATGTTTTATATTTACCATTCTTGGACCATATTCTATTTAGGGGTATAAAATATATTTTATATTTACCAGTCTTGGACCATATTCTACCTCTGTAAAATAAATTACGTTGATTTAAATTGGGTTTAACATTCTTATAGCACCGACAGTCTATGATTTTATGATTTACACCTCTCGAAGATTTAATCAGACTACATTTCTATAGATGATGTACTATATGTCATTTGTAAAACAAATGACTTCATAATAGTTATTTGCTAGTAAGGTGGAGAGGAAAAGGAAGTGATCCATTCTGTCTACACTTGGGTACTCACCAAGGCTTTGTGGGTAATAACTGGGGAGTTGAAAGTTAACCAAAGAAGACAACGTGGGCTGCTATGTATACACCATCTTGGAAAACATGCGCCTGGGCAGTCTGAGCCAAACAGCCATCCAGATACATGCTTGCATTTGCAAAAAGGATCCCCGGAATGTGGTATCGCCATGGATGCATTGAAATTCTGGGCATTTCCTAAAAGCTCCCTTCACTTCACACTGTACCCAGAGAGAGAAGGAAAATGAGGCCATGTGTTTGCTTTTTTTTTTTTTGGTGTGTTCTTTGGCTTCTTTTATGCTTTAATTAACCTTTTGTGCTTTTTAATATCTCTGTAAAAGTTCTACTTGGAGCTGCCTTGTAATTATTACAGCCCACTCCCTACCTTTGGTAGTGGCCACTCCTTAGGACTTGGCCTCTTCAAGAATAGCCATTCCCACATCACCTCATCCAATCCACAGATAAGAGTGTGACCAGTGAAAAACTAAACTGGCACTTGATGCAATACAAACAGTATTTTGAGCACCAGGAACACCCTCATCTATGGCCAGGCATGATGCCTCACGCCTGTAAACCCAGCACTTGAGAAGCTGGGGTGGGTGGGTCACTTTAGTTCGGGAATTCAAGACCCACTTGAGCTAGAGTGAGACCCCAGTCTTTACTGAAAATAGACGAACTAGCTGGGCATGGTGGCAGTCCCAGCTGCATGGGAGGCTGAGCAAGGGGATCATTTAAGCCCAAGAGTTTGAGTTTTTTAAGGTTTGAATCCATGTGACTCTATCCAGGGCTGCAGAGTGAGACTCTACCTCCAAAAAATCTATAAATAAATAAATAAATAATAAATAAACTAGGTATGGTTAACAGTAGTCATCAAGAATGGAAGTTTTAAATACAATTTGAGATCGACCCCTAACTGCTATAAGTGGTATGAATTCATACTATTTTCTTTTCTTTTCTTTCTTTCCTTTTTTGTAGAGACAGTTTTTTCTTTTTTTCTTTTTTAGAGACAGAGTCTCACTTTTTACTCTCAGTAGAGTGCTGTGGTAACCTCCAACTCCTGGGCTTAGGCAATTCTCTTGCCTCAGCCTCCCAGATAGCTGGGACTACAGGTGCCTGCCACAAAGCCCAGCTATTTTTTTGTTGCAGTTTGGCTGGGGCCAGGTTTGAACCTGCCACCCTCAGTATATGGGGCCGGTGCCCTACTCACTGAGCCCCAGGCACCACCCATTCATACTATTTTTCTATAAGGGTGGGTGCTACTTCAAAGAAATGGCAAGAAAGATGCTGAGATTTATAAGGCTGTCTAAGCCTCAAGTACAATAATACTTCATTAGCGTAATGCCTAGCACTTCAGATTCATTCAGTTCATGTCACCTGTCATTATTTTTATTATAATAATATTCATCCCATGATAATCATCATGATTATAAAGCATTAACCTAAACAAGGCATGCTTTAACTTTGTAAAATGGCAAACAGTGGATTTTATAGGTATCTAGGAGACATTAGCGTTGAAAAATCTACCTTAATACATATCTAGCTGAATTATCAGTGTTCCAGCATTTGACAATGGTGCTCGGGACATTTATTCATTTCCCTTATTTCTGTAGTGTCTACTGTATACAGGGTACCATCGTTGAACTCTATCTCTGTGGCATTTACACCACATGAATAAGTTTTTCTAAAGCCTTGAAAATATTACCCACCAAGAAATGTTTACCAATCTGTCAAAGGTGATGATGTTCATTATTCTGAATCGAGAATAGAAAGAAAGTTATATAGAAAAAAAGAAAGTCATCTGTTCCCGGAAGCTCTGGGACACAATGACCACAAAAGAAAGAAATCATCTTCCAGAAAGAATGGCATTGAGCAGGAGATCGGTACACAGGCAGAGGTTCTTTTTTTTTCCTACACTTTTGTAATGTCTTCTTTCTAGCCATAAAGAGTCACTTGGTAAGTAGAGAACATATTTTCTACTTCAGATAAAATACCCTTGAGATTTGGAAACAAACACTCTCCCATCTAAACTCATCCAACTGTGTCCTGAGGATGTCATGCCCATCAGATAATTCTGCAGGAGCCACAATTCCAACAATAACAGCTTTCAGAGGCCTAGACACGTGGTTGTGGAAGAGGATGAAGAACTATTAAGATCTCTAAAATTTATCAGTGACAATTTATATTTTGGAAAACTGTTTGTATATTTCCTGACTGAGCCAGATGATTTCTTAGATTTGCTTTGAGATCTAAAATGTGCAAGTTAATATTGACAGTTACTACAAAATGTAAAGAGAAATAAATATAGTGAAACATTTTATTGAAAAGGAAAGCTCCCCTGTGTACTAAAATTACAGATGTGATCCAATAGTTGGGTGACCCAAATCATTTAATTTAAATCAGATATTAATGTGAGTAGAAGCATGATTATTATTTTAAATAAAGCCAGGTAGAATGATTTTAAAAATAAATGGGGGAAAAAACTAGTATTTGATTGCGTGGTATTTCATCACTGATATGAGCTTCCCCCAGTCGCCTGGAACTAAGATTTTCTTGAGTTGTGTGCTGGGATTAGATGTGATAAGTGGATGACAGTCATTAGCCTAAAATTTGAGCCAGGTGGCATTCTCCTATACAGAAAAACTCAGCATGATTCAATCCAACAGAAAGAAAAGGAGTAGCAGAAGGCGTATCAACGACTTGTACTCAAGGTTAGGAGTGGTCCACATCAGCTGTGCGTTTGCATTTAGAACTTTTCTACAATGAAGCACGTGAAGTGTTGTCCTTCTACAGTCTCCTTTGTTCCCAAATC
The DNA here is from genome assembly GCF_000181295.1 of Otolemur garnettii. Taxonomy (NCBI): domain Eukaryota; kingdom Metazoa; phylum Chordata; class Mammalia; order Primates; family Galagidae; genus Otolemur; species Otolemur garnettii. The sequence continues at coordinate 2,644,231 of NW_003852478.1, forward strand.
CAAGAAAGCCTGGTCATTTTGGTGGCAATAATAGTAAAAGATCTTTGTCCAGGCTTAAATATTTTGCTCATAGATTGACAAGTTTTGGTGTCAAAAAAAAGTAAGGACTTTTGAAATCAATTCATTGAGAACAGGACGTCAATCAGCAGAAGGAGGAAGGTTAAATCAGCTGTAGCTCCAGCCTCTCCATGAGGCTTAAGTGAAGATAGTATCAGCATAACAGGTAAAGCAGCTGAGGCTCCAGGTAATGTACTGGAGGGATTAGACCAGGGGCAGGGAACCTGCGGCCTGCAGGCCACAAGTGATATGTGTGTGTGTGTGTGTGTGTGTGTGTGTATATATATGTATATATTCTGTTTTGTTAATCCCCTCATGAATTGCTGGTCATTTAGGTTGATTTCATATCTTTGTGCAGGTATCTTTTTTTTCTTTATTAAATCATCACTGTGTACTTTAATGCAGTCCTGGGGTACAATGTGCTAGTTTTATATACAATTTGAAATATTTTCATCAAACTGGTTGACATAGCCTTCATGGCATTTTCTTAGTTATTGTGTTAAGACATTTATATTCTACATTTAGTAAGGTTTACACGCAGGTATCTTTTTGATAAAATGATTTTTTTTCCTTTGGGTTGGCATTCAATAATAGGATTGCTGGGTCAAATGGTAAATCCATATTTATTTCATTTATTTCATCTCCATACTGTTTTTCTACAAGTTGTACTAATTTTCAGACTTATTGAATCTGTGTTCCTTTGTCTTTGCATTTATGCTGGTGTCTATTGTGGATTTCTTTTTCTAAATTTTTTAATAATGGCCCTTCTTTCAAGAGTAAGGTGACATCTGCTTGTGGTTCTACGTTTCATTTCCTTGATGATTAGTGGTGGTGAGTACTTCCTCGTTTGCTTCCTGACCATTTTTCTGTCCTTTTTTGAAAAACCTCTGCTCATGTCTTTTGATTACTTTTGATGAGTTTTTTTTTTTTTCCTTGCTGACTTATTTGTGTTTATAGATTCTGGATTTTAGTCCTTCATTGTATATATAGTTTGCAAATATTTTCTCCCATTTTATCTGTTTCTTCTATCGCTCATTTCTTTTGCTGTATAGAAGCTTTTCAATTTAATCAACTCCCATTTATATATTTTTCTTGTTGCTGTATTTGCCTTTCATTCTACACTTCATCTGGTACCAAAAAACAGCCCAAAAGCCGAAGCAATCTAAGCAAAAAGAATAAATCTGGAAGCATCACATCATCACCCTAAAAATTATACTACAAGGCTATAGTAACTAAAACAACATGGTACTGGTATAAAAATAGAGATGTAGATAAAGAGAACAGAACAGAGAACCCAGAAATTAAACCATCTACCTACAAGGCAGACAAGAACATACACTGGGGACGGGAAGTGCTGTTTAATAAATAGAGGTAGAAAAACTGGACGGCCACATGCAGAAAAATGAAACAGGGCCCCTGTTTCTTACTATGTACAAAAAATTCATTCAATATTGATAAAAGACTAAACTATAAGGAATTAAATTATAAAATTTCAGAAGAAAATGTAGGAATAGCTCTTTTAGACATCAGCCTAGGCAAAGAACTCAACTAAGATCTCAAAACTTATAATTTTTATAAAATAATCTTTATTCCTTTGGGTAAGTAACCAGCAGTGGCATTGCTGGAATAAATGGCAGGTCTACTTTAAATTCCTTTGAGGTATCGCCATACAGTTTTTGGGGGGGCTCAGGTGTTGGGTTTGAACCTGCCACCTCTGGTATATGGGGCCGGTGCCGAACTCCTTGAGCCACAGTCACCGCCCACTCTGTACAGTTTTTTTAATAGACATTTTACTAGTTTGCAGACTCACCTGCAGTGTACAAGAGTTCCTTTCACTCTACATTCATGCCATTATCTGTTGTTAGGGCACTTTTTACTATAAAGCCATTTTCATTGGAGTTGGGTGATATCTCATTGTGGTTTTGATTTGCACTTGCCTAATGATTAGAGACATTAAGCATTTTTTCATGAGTTTTTGGCCATTGGTATGTCTTCATTTGAGAATTTTCTGTTAATGTTTTTTGCTGAATTTTACATGGGGTTGTTTGGTTTTTTCTTGCTGATTTGCTTGAGTTCTTTGTGGGTTCTGATTATCAGTCTTTAATCAGATGTGTAGCATGCAAATATTTTCTTCTATTCTGTGGGTTGTCTATTTGCTCCTTTTATTGTATCCCCCAAATATGAATAGATTAATAAAACATGATATATGAATACTATGGAGTACTAGCATGCATTTTTTTACTCATTCATAAAAAATGGCAATGTAGTATCTTTTGTGACAACCTAGATAGAACTAGAATTCATTCTTCTAAGTGAAACATCATAAGAATGGAGTAAGGATCACATGTACCCAATACCAGATTGGAACTAATCAATCAACACTTAAATGAACATATTGAAGTAAAAATCAAATAAATCAAGCTGGGAGGGGGTAGAGGATAAGTGAATTCACACCTATTGTGTATACTGCATACTAGCTAGGTGAAAGACACACTTATAACTTTGACTCAATCTTTACAAAAACAAAAGATGTATATCCTTTAATATTCTGAAATTTTTAAAAAAGTATAAAATAAACAACAGCAAAACAAATGTTAATTAAACCCCAAAGGAAATTTATGATCAAAAGAAAAAAATATACACAAACATTTAGATCAGTTTTAGTCAAACTGAAAATAATCCAAATGACCTTCACCCTTCAAAAACTAAATGGCCAAACAAATGGTAGTACCTGCAAACTATAGAATACTACCCAGCAGTAAGAAAGAACAGCTATGGGTATGCCCATGACCTGAGTCAGTCTTAAACAATTACATTGAGTGAAAAAAGCCAATTTCAAAAGATTGCATGTTCTGTGATTCCATTGATATAACTTTATTCAATGACAAAATTGTAGAAAGAGGGAAGATACCAGTAGTCTCAGAGGTTCGGGTGTATGTAGGGGACTGTGGTGAAGTGGATATGCCTATAAAACTGCAACATAGATGGATCTTTGTGGCGATGGGAAAGATCTGTGTCTTGAATGTCTTAATGTCAATATCCTCTTTGTAATATCTTATTATATTTTTTCAAATTGTTTTCCTTGGGGAAAATGCATAAAGGGTCTATGGAATCTATTATTTCTTATAATTTCACATGCTACAACAATTATCTCAACATAAGAAAGTTTAAATAAAATGTTTAATGTAATCTATTTTCAATGTCACTATTTTTATTGCCATACATTTTTTGTGTGGTGACTAAAATTTCAAAGAGTATAAAATTTAAAAATAAAAAGGGCTCACTGGATCCAAGTGGTGAATGGCAATGATTATCTTTCCTGGCATACTGAGAGATAAAAAATTAAATTAACATACCCATCTGAAGCAAGCCTACAGTGCCTTCATTTCACAACCTGTATCTTTACAACCTTGAATAGGTATCCAGAGAAGCAGTTCAATTTTCTTTAATGTCATTGGTTCAAGCCGTTACATTTTGCTTGTATAGACTGTCCTTTATAAATGTTGTGAGATATTTTTATCACTCTTAGCACTGCAATTGAAGACTGTAGAATGAAGTACTTCCCTAAATTATACTCTACAGAGAAGAGAGTATTATTATAAATGATGAATAATGAGTCCCATATCAATAACTGACAAGAATGTCATTTGAATATTGCTTTTTAGAAAATTAAATTACTTATTTGTCATGGATTCTTACCCAGAAGCACAAATGAATCAGGATTTCTTTATAGAAGTTATGCAAATACTCTTCAGAGTACATAGGCTATTCTATTCCCCTGTCATCAAATTGTCTGCAGGCCTCAGGTCAATCATCTTGCACGGAAAAATTTCTTGTGATTTGCAGAAGGCGTTACATCCGTTTCTTTGCCTGAAACCCAAAGGGAAGTGTCTGTGCTAAATAATAAAATATATTTACGTTATTTAAAGCCAGAAAATTTCCCAGTGTAGTACTTCCCGTCATCTGAGACTATTTTTTATTTTTTTATTTAAATGTAAATTCTCGAGCTTTAATCTGAATCTGGAATCGAGATTCTATTCTTTGCCACTTTGAGACACAGTGATTCACAGGATGTGATGCTATAAATCAACCCGTGGATCAAAATGTAGTCCAGAGCTCATGTTTGACAGAAGGGAAAGCTGAAAGTGAGGACGGCTACAAGCTGCCCACAGCCTCAAAGGACGCAGTGCAGGAACAGGGGAAGAAGAGAACCGGATCATGAAGAAAGGACGCATTTTATGGGGCACTGCAGAAATTTTTATGCCTCTTGATGTCATGAAACTAAAGAGAGAAACTTTTTGCCTATGATTTCACTATCAATTTAGGTTTTATTTCATTTGAAAAGATTTCCTAGAAGCCCATAAGGGTATATTGGATGCTCCTAGGATGTGTTTCTAAGGGGCACTTAGGAAGAAAACTGGGAGGAAAACAGTTTTTTAAAGGGCCACCATCATCAGACAAGTCCTTGAGGAAGATTTGGAAACTACTGGTCTGTATTATTGAGAAAAAAAAGAACATATTAAAACGCAGGCTTAATAAAGGCAATGAATATGTGTTCTCTAAATATATAGTTTGAAATCATAAAGGTTAATATAGACATCGATAACTGGAAATTCAAAGCACAGTCCATTTATTTTTAGTGGCCTGTGCAAGGACTACAGGAGGACTCAGCAACTTGTTAAAAGTGTTCAAGGCCATTGCAGAGTCTCGTTCTTCCTTGCGGTTTGTAGGTCTGCAGAAGACATGTGAGAGCAAACAGCAGGGTCTGACTCAGAAGGCAGAGGGTCCCATCCTTCAGAAGGATCCATCTGCAGATCCTTAAAACTAGTACATTGTTTGTGTTATTGATTCCCTCCATTTAAGCACTATTCTGTGATATGTGATAACTAATTGTATTCCATTTATTACTTAACAAATGATTTCCTCTCATGTGCAATAATTACTTAAAGACAGACAATTATGCAAATTGGTTCTGTATCCACAGCACACAAAATAAAAACTGATCCACAGGGAAAGGTTTGTGTTATTTTCTAAATAAAGAAACACTTAGCAAAGTCCAAAAGAACTAAACCTGTCGTACCTTAGAGTGAAACGGTTTTATTCAACTAATGTTTTATTCAATAATTAATACATTACATGATAATGCTTCACTAACACAGAATAGGTGCTTGTACTGAGAAATAAAAGCCACAGAGAACTAGAAGCATGAAGGGGATAAAATCTAAACATTGGCTTATCAGATAATGTCAAAATCCATTGAGTTGATCAGGCGCAGTGGCTCATACCTGTAATCCTAGCACTCTGGGAGGTCAAGGTCCGTGGGTTGCTTGAGCTCAGGAGTTTGAGACCAGCCTCAGCAAAAGTGAGACCTCATCTCTACTGAAAAGGAAAAACTGAAGCAAGATGATCGCTTGAGCCCGAGAATTTGAGGGGCTGTGAGCTATGATGTTATGTACTCTACTGAAGGTGACTGAGATGCTGTCTCAAAAAAAAAAAAAATGCATTGGGTCATTCATTCCTTTATTCACCATTTACTGAGCACAGACTCTGCCAAATATTGAACATACCATAATGCATTTGTATACTTCTCATCCTTTAGAAACTCACAGTTTATGGGGATAGAGGTTTAAAAAACTAACAGATGAGTGCAGCACATGGAGGTGAGTGGCACCATTAGAGAGAGCACAGGTGGATAAAAGGACAAAATAAAATGCTCATGTGACCCCGGATTTGGAAGACATACAAGGCTTTTCCAGAAGAAGGCTCATCTACGTTGGAAGCACATTTATAAACAAAGCAATGTCAGAGATAGAATGGTAACAAAACGTGTTCTAAGGAGAACCAAGTTTATAAACAAAAAAACAGAGAACAAGGAGAGAGCATGGATTAGTTCAAGCACTGCAGAGAAACGCAGCATGACTTACACATATTGTGTTATTTACTTTTTAACCACGAATATGTTGGAGATAGAATGATGGAGATTGCAAATGATAATGGTAAAGATAGATGATAATAAAGGTAACAGATGATAACTAGATATTATCCCAATTTGATGTGGAAATAAGGTTTAGATAAATTTAAAATAAGTTTCAAATTATATAGAAAACATCAGAACCAGGATTTGCACTCTGGTCATTTAGATTTAGAAAACCTGAGTTCCTAACAATTCTACTGCCTTTCAAATACAGACTGAAACCTTCATAATATAATTATTTTGAGAAACCAAGTTTAGATGACAATAAACCAGTTTTCACCTGTTGTCTGTTCATGTTAACAAATAAAAGCTTTACATATTCTCCAGAGGGCGGTGGGGAAATATGGCCGTGCGTTTCTTAAGACAGGCATACATTCTGAGAAATGCATTGGATGTGATTTTTGTAATTATATGAAATATAATTATATAAATTGTATTGTAATTATATGGCCATTATGTCCCTACCAAAATATAGATGGTATACTACACACCCCACATGTTCAGCCATTATTACACTGAGTGGTATAGTCAAATCTAACACAATGGTAAGTATTTTTATATCTAAACATATTGAAACATAGAAAATGTAGATAAAAATAAGGAATTATCATCCCACGTGACCAAAATTGCATATGCAATCTGTCCTTAGCTGAAAGGTCAAGACTATACTTAAAAATTCTAAACTACATAACCTAATTATAGCCTAAGAATACGGGGAGGGGAGGGAAGGGGAGGGGGATGGTGGGTGGAGGGCGGGTGATTGAAGGGATCACCTCCATGGTTTATCTCACCCAGGGTACAAGTGAATCTTTCTAAAAGTAGAATATAAACGTTTTAACACAATAACTAAGAAAATGACACAAAGGCTATGTTAGCCAGTTTGATGAAAATATTTCAAATTGTATATAAAAACACCACACTGTACCCCATGATTGCATTAATGTACACAGCTATTATTTAATAAAAAAAAGAAAAGAAATTTTTTTAGATAAGTAAATAATACAAATAATAATAAAAGCAAAAAAAATTTAAACTACAATGTTCTGCAATTCAAAAACATCTCATTGGACACAGTTTTTGTTTTCTGTTTGCTTGTTTATGACAGAGTCTCACTTTGTCCCCCTCAGTTCTCTTTGTGCTCTGTGGTGTCACAACTCTTCGCTTAAGTGATTCTCTTGCTTCAGCCTCCAGAGTAGCTGGGACTACAGGTGCCCTCCACAAAGCCCCGCTTTTTTTTTTTTCTTTTAGAGACAGGATCTCGCTCTTCCCCAGGCTGGTCTTGAACTCATGAGCTCGGAGAATCCACCCACCTTGGCCTCCCAAGTGCTGGGATGACAGGGGTGAGCCACTGCACCTGGCTATACACAGTTTTGGTAACTTTATTTAGTAGGAGAAAATTAAAAACCAAAATGAATATAGAAAGTTGTTTTATAAACCTGATAACAAAAGAGAAGGCAGATATCAAACAATGGAAAAATGAATACAACATTATAAAGTGTCAATGATATATTTGGGGAAAATGTGATTTTTTTTTATGCAAGAAAACATTATGAAATTAAAACAAATAAAGAGGCTATATTATGAACACACTTGTACATTAGCCAAAGAAGTTTGAAACTCAACATCTATATAAGAGAATCAACAAAATCTCAAAAAGAAATTGTACAAATGCATTTAAGGAAAATTAATCTATGACATGCAATTTGGATGGTAAAGAGGACCATTGAATTTAATTTCTGGTTGAATGTAACATTACATCATACAGAAACTATTTCTTGTATAGCATAGCTAGAAATGTTAGGTAATTCATAATTACATTTTTAATATATGATTATACTCTTAAGAACAAGTACAGGAATTCCATAGGGGAGAAAAAGGTTAAGACATCTGTACAGAAAGTAAGTAAAAATGAAGTTTGTTCAATGGGAGTAAATTTTAATATATAGTGTGCAGAATTGTCACCTAATTGGAATGGAGAAGGGATCAAAAACCCGCACATCAAACCAGAACACCATCTCCATGTAATCATCCCATATTCTGATTCCAAATGAATAACTAAAAGTAAAAAAGAATCTCTAATTAATAACCAACAGTTATCATTTCAATAGATTTTGAAGTACAATGCAAAACAATATTGAACAAAAAATTTAATTTAGTTACCTGGGTTAGCAATATCCCAAGGCGACTGTAAGAGTTGAACATAAATGAATTATATGAAATGCATGTTATAAAATAGTCTCAACGTTCTTACAGATGAAATTCTAACAACCAACCAATCACATGAAGAAAAAGAAAGTTACCAAAGACAAGAAAAAGACATTACCATCAATGAGAGTCAGAGACATAAATAAAATAATAAAAACTAAAACGCCACAAAAATAAAGAATATAAGAAAAATACACAAAGAATCAGTTGTGCAAAGACAAGAAATGATGAAATTATAAAACAACAAAGATAAACTAAAATTTCCAATTGCAGAAAAACAAAATGTCCAACAGAAAATAAATGAAGTCTGAATAGATTGTGAAAGTGATCAGAAACATTAAAAAGAAACAAAATGCAATCACACAGAACTATTACGATTTATGGTCAACATAAAAAATTCAATGGGCGTAAACCACAGATAAACAAAGGTATAGAGAAAGTGAAGTTGAAGGCAGGTCTGAAGAAATGCATGTGTGATGTGGCTCAGAAACAAGGCCAGCAATTTTTAAAGAGATAAGGGAATAAAATGCATATAATCAGGTTAAGCAAACATATCTAATTGGCATTGCAAAGATGGGTAAGAGAGAAAATGGAAAAGAAGCAATGAAAATAAAGAACATGAGAAACTTTCTGACTTGGTAAAAAAAAATAGTATTTGCCAGTGTCTAATGAGTTAAAAATGGGATAAAGATAAATTAATTGACGTCTGATTATAAAAAATAACTACAACATATTAAAAATCAAGTAAAGATCTTCAAGATAGCTACTGTGGAAAGATTTCCTAGAAAAGAATTAAAAACAAACAAACACCAATTAGTTTTGCAGAAGCAACCACAAAAGTAAGAATGGATTAGAATAACATCCTTGTATGCAGCTGAGACAAAAATGCATTTCCACATAGAAGTCTGTATCCAGGGAAACAAATATTTGTACACAAGTAAAATAAAAACAGTTCAGAATAAAAAGCAACAATGAGCAGCTCTTTACTGAAACTCTAAAGAGAGTTCTAGTGGAAAAAGAGTAAGATTATCTGATGTACAAGAAGGGAAATGTTAACTTAGGTAAACACAATCACACAATAATGGTTAAATTGTGAAGTTAAGAAGAAAAAGTTGACTTAAAACAGTCAAAGAATAAGTTCTAAAGGAGATTTTTAAGTTAAAATACTACTGCCATTTTTTTAAAAAGAAGAAATACATATGTTCACTCCTTAAGAATTAAGATAAAATATTAAGATTTCTAACAAAAGAGCATGTAGTTTAGATTCCAGAGAGTGGAATTGAAGAGAGTGTAAAAATGTAAGAAAGAGACTTAAAAAACTCAAAACAAGAATTAGTATCTTGAGAATATACCAAATTCCTATGATGTCATGAAAAATCCAAAGCTCTTCAGTTTAAAAATTCCCAAAATTATGGACAGGAAACTCACAGAACAACACAAATGGCCAAATGCAAGGGACAAAGAATGAGAGTCAGTCATTCCTTACAGTCATCGTTCCTTGAGTAAGAATCGATGCTGGGATTTAAGTCTTAGGTCAAACACTGTTATGTTATGTAACGTTGGGCAAATTCTGTGTTCCTTTTTTGTTATTAATGTACATATAATAATTGTACCTAATACAAAGGACTGTAATAAAACTGATGGAGACAATTCATTCAAAGCCACACAAAAGAAAAGTTGCACATCAGAATTCAGCAAAGGTATTCAGAAGTTTGCACTCAATAACCAATCAATGCAAAGTAAAACTAGAATGTCATTCCATTCAATACCCAACTATTGGCAAGTTTTGAAAATAAATTTGCAAGAATACATAATATTGAAAGTTAGAGGAAAGGCCGGGCCTGGTGGCTCATGCCTGTAATCCTAGCACTCTGGGAGGCACACACAGGTAGACTGCTTGAGCTCAGGAAGTTCAAGACCAGTCTGAGAAAGAGTGAGACCTCTATCTCTCAAAAACAGCCAGCCGTTGTGGCAGACACCTGTCATCCAGGCTGCTCTCACTGAGGCAAGAGGATGGCTTGAGTCCAAGAGTTTGAGATTACTGTGAGCTGTGATACCACAGCACTCTACTGAGGAAGACAAAGTGAAACTCTGTCTCAAAAAAAGAAAAGAAAACAAAGAAAGTTAGAATAAGATCATGAATTAGCATGACCATTTCATGAAAGGCATACAGTAAAGCAAATAATTCAATCAAACTAAACATCAATAACAATATCAGAAAACATTTTAACACAGCAATCTGATAAAATGTGAATACAAAATTGAAGTTGCATTATTTCTAAAAGTCAAAAAGAATATAAAAATTATTTCAGAATTTATTGTATGATGCTAAAGAAGAATTCACATAAAGATTCATAATTCCAAGTACCTATATCAATCAAATTAATAAAGAATTAATAAAGACCCATTTATGTGCTGCTGATTTCCAGATTAATTTCGCTAGTGTAAACTCTTTGCTTCACTTTCAGACACAATTTCTAATCACCTTCTTGGCATATTCAGACTGATGACTAGTAAGTTCTTATTCATAGCACTGTCATAACTAAGATTAAAATAACCCCCTTGCAACAAACAATAAGCTTCTCCTGCAAACCCCACATCTCAGGTGGTAAATACACTGAGATACCATTTCTTCTTGTTTCTCAGGCCTACCATCCTTTCTTTTATATCCTGTATCTGTCAGAAAATTCTATTATCTGTGCTTTCAAAACACATCCACAATTTGGCTACTTCTTTTTTTTTAATTAAATCATAGCTGTGTACATTAATGCAGCCATGGGGCACAGTGTGTTGGTTTTATATACAATTTGAAACATTTTCATCAACCTGGTTAACATAGGCTTCATGGCATTTTTTTAGTTACTGTGTTAAGACATTTATATTCTACATATAGTAAACTTCACATGTACCCTTGTAAGATACAGGGTAGGTGTGGTCGCGCCAATCACCCTCCCTCCACCCATCCTCCCCCCTCCCCTCCCCTCTACTTCTCATCAGCCCTTCAGACCTGGTCTGCAT
>NW_003852478.1:2655601-2664207 GCF_000181295.1 Otolemur garnettii
TTACAGTGAAGAATTGCAACTCTGCTCAAAGTCCTCCGAGGGCTTCCAAGTAAAGGTCACTGTCCTGATTAGGCCCCAGAAGATCTGGCCACTGTCACCTGTGTGATCCCACGTCCCCTTGCTCTCTGTCTACCTGGGTCATTCTGCCTCAACCACCTGCCTCTCCTTGCCATCTCTAGTCACACCAGGGACTTGGCATTTCCTATTTTCTACTTCTCTGCAGGGCTAATTCACTTATTTTATTTAGCTCTTTAGTCAAAGTCACTTTTCATTGAAGCCATGCCGACCCCTTAATGGGTAAACTAAGCTCTCACTATTTCACAATGTCGCCGCTGCATTTTCCTCACCAGTTATTGTTCAATGTTCTAGATGTTTGACTTACCCTCGCTCACTGACCATCTTCACTCCCAGAATGAAAGCTCCCTGAGATCAGGAGAGGTTTATCTTGTCTCTCTCTTCACTACTCTGTCTCCATTTTTCTCAAACATTTCTTCTGAGTTCTCAAATTTTGCTTTCGTTTTGTGGGCACATTGAGAAAGGTCTTTATCTTAGAGCTCTCGAAGAAAATATCCCTTTTATAAAGTCTTTGTTGCATTTCACTCTTGTTCTTTTGTATCGTCAGTTCTCACACTTGTGTAAATTTACCTTCTCACTTCTGTTTAATGTAAAAAATCATTATAATAAAGACTAATAATTAGAAAAAATAAGGCTGGGCACGTAAAAGGTATTCAGGGACGTCTGTTGAGTGAGTAAATGAATGAATTCCATGTCTACATAAATTACAAAAACAAGTAAAAGTAGACCTCTTATTGTACAGAGAAAATCATAAATATTGCTTAAATACAAAGCAATACAGTAAATCATAAACAAAAATTGCTATAGTACCTACCTCTGGATATAAGATAGTGAATATGTTCAGGAATTCAATAGGATTTCAAAGATGCTGGTAACCTTTCCTAAAGGTGGGCAAGAAATTTTATTCTTTGTACAGTGTACACACATAATATAAATAGTCTGATATTTTCATAATAAAAAGAATAAAAAATAAGGCAGAATTTAGAGAGGAAGAACCAAAAAAAGATCATTTCAGTGAGATCAGTTCTTCCTCTGTATACACATGGAGTGACCTTCAACAAAGTAAGGCCTCTCTGGCTACTGACTGGGCAAAAATGGTCAAAATGCAAAATAAACTCCTGTGGCATAGAGAATGAAATCGTCAGATCTGTGTAAACAATATTGAATACATCAATGTAAACGTGTATATTAATTAATTATTTATTTATTTTCTGTATATTTTTGAAAATCCGTGCATGCTTTGCAAGAAAAAGCCAAACCTTTTTGAAGAGCAGGTCATTTATAATGAATTAAGAAAAAGATTCATCCCATAAACAAACATATAGATTACAGTCTCAGAAGCAGCATAGCTTAGGTTTCAATGCAGTGAAGTACATTCACTTAGTTATTTGGTAAATAACACATGTCATGACCCAAATTCCTCCTCAGAAAATCACCACAGGCAATACATTATGACCCAGTTTTTCCACAATAAATAACTTTAAATTGTACAAAGCATTAAAATATTAAATCTAATTAAGCAACGACACCTTTAGTAATACAAATGCTTCATAATACTACAGTGGGTTTCAGAGGCCTGCCTTTTGATAATATCTCTGAGTGCTTATTCTTTACACAAATCACAACTAAATAGATTTTAAGAGATATGTTTGATGGGGTGTGATTTATGCAAATTACTTGATTTAGTTTCAATTAAATTGCTTTAGCAATTTAAAAAGCTAATTTGATTAGCTGAAAATGTTTCCCTTCCCCAGGATTTATGAAAACTTTAAATCAGTTCCCCATTGTAAAATGACTTTACTAATTTGTAGAACACCTTAAGGTATTTCCTTCATTCAACAAGATCAGGTTTTTTGTGTGTGCTTTAGACACAAGTCATGCATTGTGGGCTTGAAGCTGTTGACATTCTTCCTTTATATTATTACACAGTTTGAAAAACCCCTGGGATAATAGAGATTATAGTGATAAAGCAAAATGTTTAACATAAGGGCTTTTTGACCTACAATATCTGAAATAAAAGAGAAAAGCCAACTTTTTAATGTAGTTATGGGTTATGGCTATGCTTACGTGACATTTTTGGTGGTTATTGGTGGTCTTTTTAAAAGAAAAAATGACAAAAGAACTCCATCTAAACTGGTCTCTCTTTCTTGCTCATGCATTAAATATGTAAGATAAAATCCAGCACACATATTAAAATATGTGGTTTTCTTTGATAAATGGGAAGGTCAGACCTCTCACTGAAGAGCATGGTGGGCACCAGCCAGGTTTGGAGCCGCAGTTCCCAGGTCCGTGTGATACGGACCGTGAGAAAGGACAAGGCCCCAGACAGCTTCTCAGTGACTAAGTGCTGCCCTCAAAGAGATGCAATGTAAGTTCAATATTATTTTTTGGAATAAAAATGTGTTTTATCAATGGCTTTCAGAAAATAACGTATTATATTCACTCTTTCTCTTGTATTCCACCTGAATTTATTTTCTGTGCTATGAATTTCTTTTTAATGGGGGGTTTGGGGGGGCAACGTCATAACTTTCTCCCCCACGAGACTCAACACAGACAGGCTCACTCCCGGTTTCCTCAATGCTGTGAAATGTGCCACATCCCAGATCCACACAGTTACACTTTTACAAGTTACTAAATAGCAAAGAGCAAAGTGCAGGAAGTCCGTGTAGGGTTGGGAAAGAAACATGTAGACAGGAGAGATTTCTCATTGGAATAACCCAAACGGGCAACTGAAGACACGACCCTGCCAGATCAGTGACCCTGGCTCTTCCCTCAAGTCCTCGTTTCCATAAAGTAAAGTCTACCCGGCCAGTTGAAACAGAGCAGAGAGAAAATGCCTGCTAGGGTTTTACCAGCACTTAAAGATTTATGACTTAAAAGGTAAATCTACTAACGTAAAGATTGATCCATTAGGCATCTACTCTACCAGTTAATAACCACTTTTCCTGTATTTCTTCAAAATGATATTTTGAAATGTCACTGAAGTCATTTGGCTGATTCAAATCATGTTTTTCAGATAATTCTGGCTATGCTTGTGCTAGGACTTTTCACCAAGGACTTTTCACTAGGCCTATAAAGGAGCGATTCCATATGTAATTCTTGTGTTGATCTATTTTTCCTAGGGGATAATTATAATAAATTATGTAAGGCCCAGCATAGCATAAATAACAGATATTTTTTACTTCATGTTATTTGTGAATTTGCAAAACATGCAATTTTGCTATGTGTCTAAGCTTATTTATTGATAAATAAATTATCAAACAGAGTAAGTATCCTGAAATACAACCACATATATGTAGTCAATTAGTTTGACAAAAATTTTGAAAATTAATGAAGAGTATTTTCAATAAATACAATAGAACAAAAATTAAATATATAAACTTTGACCTCTACCTAACCCAATGCAAAAAAAAAAATCCATTTATCTGTTCCCTAGATTTAGAAGCTTAAATATAATATTACTAGAAAAAAATAGGTGAATATGTTTGTTACCTTAAGATTTCTTAGGCAGAAAATAGAAAATAGTAAAATATAATAGAGTGATAAATTGATTTTCATAAAATTTAAAAGTTATTCTCTTTAAAAAAACTGTTAAGGAAATAAAAATATAAGACACAGACTGTGAGAAATGATTTATAAATCAAGTATCTGACAGAGGACTTGCATTTGTATATTTCTGTAGATATATAAGAAGAGTTTGAAGTAAATAAAAGGAACAACTCGACATTTCTGTAGAAGATAGAAACTTCACAAAAAAGATATACTTATTGGCTAAGTTCATAAAAAAAGTGATCAGTATTATTAATAATGATGGCATTGCAAATATAAAAGCACAATGACACATAATTTCAAAACCACTGGGTCAGCAATAATTAAAAATAAGAGCAACAACGAGATTTAGTCAAGATGTTGAGTGATCAAAAATCATCACACACCGCTGGTGGAAGCAGACAGTGGTATGACCATGTTAGGAAATCGTTAGGCTACCCACGTCTCATAAATATATTCCTTATTCTACAGACCAGCAAGTCTACTTCTAGGCAGTTGCAAACAAGAGCTGGAAATATATGTTCATACAAATAAGTATATGGGAATATATATAGAATCTTTCTTTACAATAGCTATTTACAATTTAGATTGGAAATAACTCAAATGAAAATCAAAATATGAATGAATAATAGGCAATTGTGCATTCATAGATTTGAACACTAGTCATCAATAAAAGGAATTTGCTAGTTATGTACATACAATGTGGACTGATCTAAAAATATTATGTTGAGAAAAAGGAAGCCAGCCACACACCACAAATCCACATAACATGATTTAATTTTTTTTTTTTTCAGTTTTTGGCTGGGGCTGGGCTTGAACCCACCACCTTTGGCATATGGGGCTGACGCCCCACTCCTTTGAGCCATAGGCACCACCCCACATGATTTCATTAATGTAAAGTCTAAGGACAAGCAAAACTAAAATATGGTGATAGAAGTAATTACACAACTTGGTTTCTATGGGCAGGGATTGGCTGGAAGTGAGCATGGAAAGTTGCTGAAGTGATGGCTAAGTAGCTTTTGTATCTAACTGAATAAAAACATAGTCTGGGGTGTTCAGCTATGGTTTCAGGTCATGGCCCCAACACTTATTCATTCTATTACTTTGGCAAATTTTCTCACGGAATACACAATGCCACTTCATGGGATTTTTGTGTGAATTATTTGATCTATGAAAAGGACATGGCAAGTGGTCAATAATTATTACTAACAGTCAATTATTATTGCTATTATCACTAGTACATGAATACATGGAGTGTGGCACTACAGGAACTAGGGTTAGATTGTGTTAGACATAAAAATAAAGCCATGGTTCTGTGTTTAGAGGTCAGAGTCTTACCCGAAGTGTGAAACTTTTGTGCTGCTGATCAACCAGGAAAAAGTCATACTTTCAAAAGACAGATGGAATGGAATGGAAAACTCTAAGTAACTTCAGAGTTGCAATAAAGTTCTCTTTTCTTTGGCAATTAAATATTAAAGTCTTGGTCTTGTTATGACCACGTGTGAGCTCATATACCTTGATGGAGTTAACTTTAAGTGTGGTAGAGGCAAAATTTATTTGAGCTTCAATTATTCTGAATTTTTTTCCTGGGTTCATCTTTTTATATTTGAATTGTTAAAATGTTTATTTGTTTTTAATTAACAAACAAAAATTATATGTATTTATGATGTATATAACATGATGTTTTGAGATACGTGTACATTGTGGAATGGTTAACTCAAGTTAATTAACATAAGCATTACCTCACATACCTAACATTTTTTTTTGAGATGAAAATAAGTTAAAATCTACAATCTTAGTAAGTTTCAACTAAATGGTAAATTTTTTATTTTTAATTGTTATGGGTGCATAATAGTCATGTATCTTTATAGGATACATGTGACTTTTTCATACAGTAATATTATCAGTCCTATAACGTAGACTAGAACTTGAACTATTTCTTTTAATTGAAATTTCCTATCCTTTGGCCAACCTCTCTCCAATCCCCTACAACCACCAGTGTACTCTCCATCTGTATGAGTTTGACTTTTTAGATGCTAGAGTGGAGGAGGGAAGCAGGGTGCTGGGAGTGAAATAAGCCGGGGTGTTTATGGAGGTTAGAGACCAAGAGCAAGTGTTACAGGTTGTGTTTACTTTTGCTTAAAACAAGTTTGTGTATCTGGTAGTGTCGGTAGCCATCACTCCTTTATATCTCTAATGGTTGAACACAGTATTTTTAGAAGGTTTATTTTCTATCAGTTCTGCAAAGAAATACCAACAAGAGGACACATAAGGACAGTCGGCCAAGAACAATAATATTAATAATAATGATAATGGCTAGGGATTCTAGGGACTCTACTATATATAAACCTTGGCTCAAGAGCATCATAAGCATTATCTAATGTAATAGGCCAAATGGAATGCAAAGAAAGTTACTATTATCCTGGTAGATACAGTAGATTGGCTGGTTCAACCGCTATTTACTTCTAGTATGCTAACATTACCTTTGGAAGCTACCTTGAAACCATTTTTCCTGATCTTTTTGAGTTTTCCAATTTAATGCATTTGCACATGATTAGACCTTGAAACTAACTGACATGGGTTAGATATTTATTATTTTGCATTATTTTTCATTATTTTGATGGCACACATAATCACATGATTCTGTGAGCTAAAGTTTCCCAGTTCCATGTTTTACTAAAGCTCTGTATTTGTTTTCCACACAGCGGGAGAATTAAGAAGATTCTAAGGCTTAACTTGCTCCAAAAAGTTAGACCAAGAGCTGGTTCCTTTATTAATCCAGTAGATTTCATTTTTTATTTTTATTTTTATTTTTGTTTTGAGATTGAGTCTCACTATGTCACCCTCAGTAGAGTGCTATGGCGTCATAGTTCACAGCAACCTCAAACTCTTGGGCTTAAGCAATTCTCTTGCTTCAGCCTCCCAAGTAGCTGAGACTTGTTGTTTGGCAGGCCCAGGCTGGGTTTGAACCCACCAGCCCTGGTGTATGTGGCTGGTGCCCTAGCCGCTGAGCTACAGGCACCAAGCCAATGCAGTAGATTTTATAAGCGCCTAAAATATTTCTTCTTAAACTAGCTATGGATTTTTTTCTTTTTGCTTTTTTTTTTTAACAGAAATCCTGAAGATATATTTATTATTGCTTTTTTTGTAGAAGATGAAAATAAGACTTAGCTAGCTCAAGGAAATTGCCGAAGATCATTTCCCTAGCCTGGTATCCTGTGAGAGACAGATTGTGACTGTAAGATGAACAGTAGCCACGAGGCCCACTCCATCATCTGGCAGGGCCTACGCTGCCTGTCACTCAGCAGTATGATGCAACCCAGCCTGGGGCTTCTCACAAGATCAGGTCACCTCAGGACAGATGCAACTCTCATAAATCTTGAAACAAAACTATCCTTATAAGATTAGCTTAAACTCTCTTCATGAAAGAAACCCTTGTAACTGGGGATAAATACAGAGGAATAAAAAGGGAAATAGTCTCTCAAATTCTGAGAGTGGTCTCCAAATGCAGATTCTTCAATGGGTGCTCATCAGACCGGTCTCCCCTGACCCACACCACTGGCCTGCTCCTGCTATCTGTCTTGTAAGAACACTGACGGTATGAACGGCTTGAATATCAGATAGTGTCCAAGACTCAACTTTGCCATGATTTAGACCAAATGGGAGAAGTTGCCCGGAGGGAGCTAGTTCAAGAGAGCATCCAAGGGTCCCCACCACACACACACACACCCCAACTGGAAAATACTACAGCTCGGAAGACACATACATTTGACTGCAGAACTCAAACTGAACTTTTCCCGTAAATCCCTTTTAATCAAGGTATAGAGGGAAGCACATTCCTAAGGACTGGCATTCTGCAGTCAGCAGCAGGTAAGACAAACAATTGGTGTGGTGAGCAGTAGAAAAGTGGTGCTGAAATACTGGATAGCTAATTCTTTGTAACTGGAAAATCCCCTTCCAAAACCAATCCTGTAGGATTCCAGTGTTACTCTATTAGTAAGTGGCGTTTATATTGCAGAGCTGTAGTCCTCGCTTGGGACTCCGCTGTGGACAGTCCCAAGGTTTGGACATTTTTCTTATCTTAACACATGATGATAACAATTCAATAGCATTTATAGTCTCTTTCTTTGTTTATTTGATTTTTTTTTATTGGAAGAGGTTAAATAAATACAATATAGTAAGCAGAGCAGTAAACTCTCCTGAGCTGGACAGTTTGGGGGAATGTCAAGTGATTTAAATTTGACCACATGTGGTGTTAAAGGCGTGAGTTCTGGTCCTAATTTTATCATTTCCAAGACACACGATCTAAACTATCACTTCATTTCTTTGAAAGTCCCTTTTGTTTATATGTAAACGTGACATAATTACGTTGTCAACCTCAGGAGTGAGGTGGAAATCACATAAAATAAAGTGTAAGTCTTTGTAAACTGCACATCCTTATCACATGTTCACTCGCGTCAGATTAAAGCATGTAAGAAAGCAGAAATTCATCAATTAAAATACTATGTCCTTATTGTGTTCTTATAAGTAGTTATTAGATTCTTTCATTGGTTCCATATCCAAGTTAGTGTATTCATATAAGTGTAAGCTGGTGATTTTAAATGTGCTTAGAATACTGAAGACATATGATTATAAAATTTGGAGCAACAGACACAAAAGTGAGTATCATTTGTCTCAATCCATCCAGGCTGCTATAACAAAGACCCTAAATCGAGGAGCTTATAAACAACAGAAAATGTATTTGTCCCAGTTCTGGAAACTGGGACGTCCAGGATCAAGGTGCTGGCAGACTCCATGTCTGGGGAGGACTTGCTTCTTAAGTCAGACTGGGCTTTCTCAATGTGTCTTCACAAGGTTGGAGGAGGCAAAGCAACTCTGTGTGGCCTCTTTCATGAGGACCCTAACCCCACTCATCCAGGCTCCCCTTTCACAACCTAATCACCTCATGAGGACCCTAATCACCTCGTGAGGACCCTAACCCC
>NW_003852478.1:2664303-2678318 GCF_000181295.1 Otolemur garnettii
TCCCCTTTCACAACCTAATCATTTCATGAGGACCCTAATCACCTCGTGAGGACCCTAACCCCACTCATCCAGGCTCCCCTTTCACAACCTAATCACCTCATGAGGACCCTAACCACCTCGTGAGGACCCTAACCCCACTCATACAGGCTCCCCTTTCACAACCTAGTCACCTCCCCAAGACCCACCTCCCAATTCTACCACATTGGAGATTTGATTTCAACATACAAATTTTGTGAAGATATAAATATTCAGAGCATAGTACCACTTAATATATGAGGCAAAAACAAAAAAAAAAAACTAAGCTTAGGCAAATAGAAATTATACTGTAATTCAGAAAGTTGTCAAATAGTACGCTGGTAGCTCCTTGACTGTGTAAAATATTACTGGCAGTTTCTTCAATCTAAATATAGTGACAAAATCATCAAGTCATTGTCCTGGGGTTAGCTTCTGTACTGTTCACACTTAAGAAAAAAAATGATTATCCATTACTTACAATTTGTTGTACATCAGAAATAAATTGGATGGAATCAATACATGAGCAGACAAGTCTTTGTGTCTGACTGTGTTAGTTGAAATGAACAGGACAATTATGTAAAAAGGCAACCAAAGGAAGTGCTAACAAGTCTGTATTCCAAATGGCCCAAGATGCCATTATTAGAACTGATTAAGCCTTGCTTTATTACAATTACCGTAATATGCTTCCTTTAATCTAGGGCCATATTTCAGGTTTCAACAGAGATAACTCATTTTCAATAAAAATAAATCAGCGTCAATTGTCTAGAGAAAGATACAACATGATGAAAATGAATTGAGACACAGAAAAGAGAAGGAGTCTAAGAGTCACATGGCGCTCAGTGTGTGCCCAGTAAGTCCTTTGCATTGAGTGCGTTGCAGGCATTATCTCATTTTAGTCTCATAATAGGCATTTGGTTATTATGAGTCTTTTAAATTAAATCATTTAAAAATGAGAAAATTGAGAATCAAGATTGTCATCTGGTTAGTTAAATAATAAAGGTGGGTTTTAAACTCAGGCTTATCTGGTTCCAAAGCCTTATTCTAGTCATCACAGGAACTTGCCTGTCTAAAAGGATAAAATATGATCCATCCACGTAGTTTATTGAAAGAACGTGATCATATGACATTTTCAGTGTAATGAAATAAGACGGCAGATGCGAGAGAAGGATGGACCCCACTTCAAATGTAATCAAATAATAGAAATTTATTAGGAATTCAATACACCTGCAGGTGCACCTACAGGGAGCTGTTGTGGTGGGCCAACAAGTGGCCTCAAAGCCCCTTTATACTGTTATTCTGCACAGTCATGGCTGGTCAGCAAGCTAGCACAATACAGAAGCCAATCATAGCAGTTAGCACAACTCAATATAGCTCAGGGGTCACAAGGTAAGGGTACATCACTTACACAACTTGGGGTGGGGGTACATATTGGCTCATAATCACAAGATACATTATAAGCACATTATTTCATGATCATAAGATGGGGTATATCATAAGGGGTTACACAATTCAAGCACAAATCATGAAATGAGGGGTTCTAACAAGTATTGGGTAAATTTCCGAGAACGACTTGGGACCTTTTCACCGGGGGCTTTATTTGGAATCCACTCCTCCCTTCCTCAACCCCTCCTTGCATGCTTCCTTAATCTCAGGCTGCTTGTTTTCTCTTGAGGGGCTAGGACTAAAAGGACTAAATGTAACTAAGAAGAGGTTTCATTTTCAAGGGTAGAGGGCTTGTTCCCCACTGGTCTTAGGGAGGGTCAAGGGCTAGGGGCTTGGCTATTACTGTAATAACCTTCAAACTCAATTCATTATCTTCATAACATGTTTTCATAAAAGAAAAAAAGTAGCTTTTTAAAGCAGTGGTCATCAACCTTCCTAATGCTGCAGCCCTGTAATACAGTTCCTGTGGGGTCGTGACCTACAGGTTGAGAACCTCTGTTTTAGAGAAAACACAATTCCCCAAACTAGAAAGGGTATAAGTTTCTTCTTCTATCTATACTGGAAGAAGAACGTTTCATGTATTCAATTATTTAAAGAACACATCTCATGTTGGATACTCTATCAAATGCTGGGAAGAGGTGTGTCCACGTCAGGCATGATAATAGTTATTGATACCAGAGCTGAGATTCAGATCACGGCTTCATGTGTCTTGTACCAAGCCAACCCACAACGTAGCGACACCCGTGTTTCCTGAAGGTACACCTATGCCAGACAAGAAACAAGCACCAAGACACACAAGGAGAAAGGGCGGCATTCCATGTTGCTCTACCACGACTTTGTGTGTAACCCTGTAGTGTTTAAATCTATATTATTATAAATTCACCATTAGTGCCTTTCCCTGGGTGCACTGCATAATCTCTACATATATGCAAAAACACAGGACTGTATTTTATTATATGTGTGTGTATCAAGAGAGCTGTTCACTTGTTCAAGAGAGGAACAGTCTGTGTCAACTGCTAAGTGTTCGAGAAAATTCAACATACGAAATAGACAAGGCTCTCCACCATGAGGAAGCTGGAGTTCTAGTAAGGAAAATGCTCCAAAAGTAACACTCATAAAAACTTATAAATCATGTGGCATGTTAAAAGGTAAAAGCATATGGAAGATTGAGGCTCTGATGGAAGTAGGGTTATAATTTTCATTGGTAATAAGGGGGAATGTCCAGTTGAAAATCTCTAAGGTATACGTGCCTGGCATAAATGGTAGGTGTGGCATTAGGGCAAAAACAGCCCCTTAAATTGGACATAAGCAAATTCTTATAGTATTCTGTGTCTTATTCCTGTTCTAAAATTATGACTAGTAAAGTCCTAAGAGATGTCAATACTCATAGAAAGCGTCGGCAGACTTTATGCATTTTGGAACAATAATGGGAAAGTTTGCCTCACAGCACCATCTGCTTTCTAGTGCCTTAACTCATTTCATCATTTTTGTTTATATCAAAAAGTCACAATATTTTGAATAAAGGTATACACAATATAATGCAAAGTGTTTTAAATTCTGCTTAAAGGAAGATTTAGTGTTGGTGCAATACATCACTATTTTAAAATGTTTTCCATGTTTTGCAGGCTCGGGAATCGGCGTCACACATTTTAACTGTCTTCATCATTGCCATCCACCTACTGAGCGGACAAGTCCTGACGGGAGCTCAATACTCTGTTCCTAAATCCTTTGCCCTTTGGGCTACTTTGAAAGGTTACTTCTTATACTTTATCTAGAGATATCATATTTTCTTCTTTTATTTATCTTTTGTTCAGAGAGTACATTTTGTCTTCGGATACTTTTCCAATTATATTTAGAAATTAAAAAAAGAGAGAACATCTTTTCAAACCATGTCAAAGGTATCAGGTGACAATATGCAGTATCCAGCCTCCTATCTATATAAAACACTTATCTTGGAGAGTTTTTAGAATGTTCCATTTTGAGCTTCTTGTTCTCCAAATATACTGCATCAAACAGATGATTCAGAGGTATCATTTAGATGATAATCTTCTTTATCACTAGTTACAGGCATCAAAATTAATAAGCTTTGTAATTGCACTTTTTGTGTGTGTGTAGAATAAAAGAATAAAAGCTTATCTCTTGAATCTAAGTCCAGCTGATTTCCAGTCCACAAAAGAAAACTATAACACCCTACTTCTAAAATGTAGTTCATTTTATGATTATAACAGTGGATACATTTTGCAGCTCTGAATTTACATGCACGTATATATTTTATTGTATCTTTTAACTTGTATTGGTTGGTATGCTTTTAGCTGTAAGAGATGAAAACCCAACTTAAACTCTCATAGAGTAAATTTATTATCTTACATAATAAAAGAGTTATACAGTTCTTCATTTTCAAAATCAGTTAATTAAAGACAAAATGGTATCAGATAAAAATTGTGTTCCTTACATTTACACCACACACACACACACACTCATATACACATATATTTTTGATAGATTTCCTCGGGGAGTTAACTCCCTCCTTTGATCATAACAGATTTCTTTCCATAGAGACAGTGCCAATTTATTTTCTTAGCTGAAATAACTATACTACTCTTTCCACACCCTGGAAAATAAGGTATTATCTTTGATTTTTAAAAAATATCCTGTAGAAAAAGTTGCACAAATAATAAAAAACACCTTATTATTTTTCACCGTATCATTATATGCTCCATTATTACGCACCTAAGAGGTAGGTCAAAGTCTTTTAACTGGTCACCTGAGTGTTGGTCAGTATTCACATTCCCAGACCCACGTTTGACCCAGGGAGTCAAAATCTTTAGAAGTTGAACTTGAGAATCTGTATCCTGAGAAGTCCTGTAATCAAAGAAATTTGTGAAACGTTTCTCTAAATTTTAAAGTCTGAAAGAATATCTTGTGTGCATTGGACCAAAAGCCTCAGCTCCCTTCTTAAAGAAAAGCTACTTCCATGAAAAGAGGAAAAGAAGAGAATTGTATGCCTTTGAGAAAAATAACTTGACTGGGAACCTCAAAATTTCACTGAGATATGTAGAATGACAGGTTAGAAGACAGCAGAGGCAGTGTTTTCTAAGCCCAGGGCCTAGAGTCAGAAGCGGGCAGCATACATATTTTAGTGGCCTGTCCTTCCAAAATTAATTTATGAATAAAGATAAAAGTCAATTGTTACACCCCTTTAAACTTTTGGTTTTAGGTATAGAGACAAAGAGATTGCATGCAAAAGAACAAAGGCATTCAAAAAGAGTATACATCACGACAGGTACAAAAATCTGCATTCCACCTAAAAATATTCTCCTCTTAAAGAAAACTTTGGAATGTTGTTAGTCAATAATATGCTCTTTTCCTTTTTTAGTTATCTTACTTTCCCTTTGGGTTTTCATTGAAAACAGAATATGACTTCTATATCCCCTACCAAAGTATACCTCGGAGCATAGAATTAGGGAATCTGGCCTGGATCTAAAAGAAAGGTTGAATTTATAGCAGCTTTGGAATTTCTTTTTGTGTAGACATCACCATTGTGGGAAGCTTCTCAGGACACCATGACAATTAGTGACCTTCTAAATAAGGTTATAATGTAAATACAAGTTCAGGTTCATCATAGATTGAAGAGAGCCAGGAAGGGAAGTCTGACCCTCAGGAAATCTTTTAGAGTGAAATGGGATACTTTTAGTTTGGGAATTGTAGTGTAGATATACTACTTACAATTTTGGAATTGTAAAGTGAAAAAAAAAATGTATGCTGGTTAGTCACTGAAGTGGTCTGTGGTAGACATTTATTGATTATATATCCAAAACTCATCCTTTCATCCCTTTGTCTAAGGGTATCCAGGTATTCAGTGCATAGCCACTTGTCTGGCTGTATACCTACAAGTCAAGATTCGGTTGATTCAAGTCATCCTGCAAATTCCATTTCTCTGGTCACGGTTGGCTCACTGGTACACTAAACTGTATGTGTTAGGAGTATTGTTTGTGAGGCTTTCTTTCTCCATCTAATTCTGATTGTGTCCTGTGTTAAGTTCTTTTCCCCAATTTTCCTTGTACACTTTGAATATAAAAGAGAAGATTTTTCTTTGATACCAGATGGGCACACATTTATAAGTTCAGACATGATCAACATTATTACACTATCTGTGTGGAGAATCCTCAAATTAGACCTCCTATTTGATCCTGCAATCCCATTACTAATAATCTACCCAGAAGAAAAAGAAATCCTTTTATCATAAGGACATTTGCACTAGACTGTTTATTGCAGCTCAATTTACAATTGCCAAATTGTGGGGAAAACCCCAATGCCCACCAACCCAGGAATGGATTAACAACCTGAGAGGTATGTATAACATGGAATACTTTCAGCCATTAAAAAAATATGGAGACTTTACATCTTTTGCGTTAACCTGGATGGAGGTAGAACACATTCTTCTTGGTAAAGCATCACAAAAATGGAGAAGCAAGAATCCACTGTACTCAATTCTAATATGAAGTCAGTAGATGATCTAATATAAGGGGGAGGGGGGAGGGGAATGAGGGAGGGGGCAGAGGGAAGGGGGGAGAAGAATGAGGGATCACCTCTAGAGGGTGGGACACAATTACAAGATGAACTTTACCTAAAAAATGCAATCAGTGTAACCTAATTCTTTGTACCTTTGATGAATCCCAAACAATAAAATATTACATTATCTATTAGCAAAGATTATCTATTCTAAGAGGAAAATCGCTTTCTTAACAAAGCATCCCCCCATGAGTATTCAGCTTACCTTTGACCAAACCTGCTGTGCTTGTAAGAACTTTACTGAAGGTGGGAAGAAGTCATCAGCATACTCCACCACCACCACCACAGTCTCCTAATTCTATGCCTTCAGAAGCCATGGTTTGTGTCCTAACATACAAAGGCAATGATGAAACCAATTACACAAAGATCTAACAGGGGTCATCAACTTCACAGTTCTCCACCCTGTACTTAATCCCTCACATCCTGATGCCAAATGTGTACACCACTATAATTGGCAGCAACAGCAAAGGGATTTATTGGCCTGTGTAACTGGAGATAAGAGACAGGGTGCACTTGTGAGGTGTGGATCCAGAAGCTTAATGATGATGTCAATGACCTAGTTTCTTATTCTCTGTTTTTCTTTGACAACCGAAATATCAGCTTTATCCAAAAAAAGCTCATTGTATAGATGCGGAGTAACTATCCACTATAATTAGAGCTATACATTATTTCATTCATGTGCAGCAAAGGAAAAGGTGTTTCTTAAACATTCCTACGAGTTCAAACTTGAGGTACCAGCTGAGTTCATATCCTACTCTTAAACCAGCCCTAATAATGGCCAGGTTATGAAATATATTGAGTGGGCTAAAATAATCAGAACCTATAGATATCGTAACAGATGGGGTCAGGCTCAAGGCATACGGTGACTCTGTGAAAGCAGAGTTACAGGCAAACATTAGGATATGCTTTGAACGTGGGGGAATACAGGTTGTTTAGGAAACACATAAATGTTGGTTTTAGGGGGGTGGTTCTAGTATTGCTTGGTGAAAATTGGGAACCCACTGGAAGAGACCATAAGTGGAGAAAAAGAGATAATATATTCCTGAACATGAAATGATAAACTAAGATTCAGACAAGATAGACATAGCTTCAGGGCCTGTGTACCATGTACTTCAACATAATTCTGTTGGTTAGTATTTCTGGATCAGAGATTTTTTATGTGTGTACCAAATGCCATCCAGAGAAAAGATATGTCATTGGCCACCTGGGGCATTACCCGAAAATGCTTTTGTCAGTAGCATAAACCTAAAACCATGAATTAGGGGATAAAGAAATCTGAAGAGATAAGCCCATCCGTATAATGTACTAGTTATAAGAAAAGCTCAGGGGAAGACAGACGGGGTTCTAATTCCAGGTCACTACTTAACTAACTTTTGAATCTTGAAAAAGTCATTTTATCTCTGGAAGCATTAATAACTTCACCCACATAATGGTAAGAAATGTAGCAATCTTACTAGTTTTTGTACTGATTTAAGGTAAAGAATGTAAAGTACTTATCCAGAAATAATTTGCATAGCAAATGTTCAATAAATGGTGGTTTTGGTATTACATTTTAAATCAAAAGCCAATTTTTTGTTCTGGATAATGGTTACTTATGCTAAATACATTCTCACCCAGAGGGTGGAAATCCCCCTTGAGCTACTAGGCCCATTAGCTGATTAAAGATCCTGGTGCAAGGCTGTGGCGTGTTCAGCAAGGGTGCTGGTGAGAGCTTTCCTAATGCTTTCTTCAGACTCCAGTGTAGAGCACTTAGGGGTTTAGTACTCTGGCTGGGGAAGAGCTTCCTGGAAGTCCTTGGATCTGTTTGCAATACCGTTATCATTGGCAGTACCATTGAAGCTTTCTCAAACTGTTTGAGTAGTTTGTGTGCCTGCAATTAATGCAATAGGAAGGTCCCTCCAGGTTATTTTGGGAGGCATATGTAATAGAATCCTTAAAAGGCATTTAACAGGTAGTGCTAGGGGACCCATATGCAAGAAAGCTTCTCAGGAAGCCAAATGTGCAAATCCTCAAACAGCAGGCAAAGTGGCTGCTCAGTTGTCTGAATACAACCGCTGTGCCTCGGTGGCTTGGAGTTTGCGCTTCCATCCTCTGACAGCAGCACTGACAACAGCAGATGGGAGCAAGGATTTCTGATCCTTTTTAACTCTTCATTGGAGCAACCAGAAGCCTTTTCTCCTACCCATCTGGATAAACAGAGCAAGGAATTCTCCATTCTACTCACATAAAAGGCTTTCTCTGGATTTAAAGAAATGTATGGTTTAGAATTTTGGAGGCAAATATATTCTTGAAGGAAATTTTATAACAGAATCAAAATAATACTGAGAAATTTTAAATTTGAGGGACCTCTTCTACCATTCTTTTTTCATCGACTGCCTCCCTTATTCCAAAACTGTTTGTTCCAAGTGTTTTCTAGACCCTACATCTGGAACATTCTTCTCAGCGAGTTAGTTTTATAAAACCTAAAGTTTTTACTCTGCCCTGAGGTATGTAGATATATTTTCTTTCTTTTAAAAGAGAATATAATTTTAAAACAAAACAAACTAAAACCTCATTCAAATGAAAGAATGTTAAAATCTTGATGTTAGGACAGTGTAACTTTTCTCATAACAGAAGGTAGAATTTACACAGGGCACGCTGCACAATTTCAGGGAGTACCAAGAATATTTTATTCTATATAAATGGTGCCCTCCTAAACTTCGCTACTGAAGGTATCATCCCACAGAATGTAATCTGAACAGTGATTTCTGGAGGTTAGAAGATGTTACTGTGGTGATAGTTCCTTAAACTACCCCATTTAAACAAATATTCACTCAGAAACTCTATTTTTTTCATTTTAAAGTACTTCATTAGCAAATAAAGATTGTACATACTCCAAGTGTACAATGTGATAACCTGATGTATGTATACATCAGGTCAAGTTCAACACACGTTTTCAGGAGCTCTTCATTCATTCAAAAGCGCGTCTGTATGTTCCAGGTATCATGCTAGTGCTTGGGATAGAAATTCAGAACAAAACAATGGATGCCTTCCTTCTCGACAACTCACAAACTAAAAGATTATCTCTGGTGGCTCTTTTGATTTTTATTTCTTATTAAAAATTATAACAATATCAAGCACATCACTCCAAGCTAAGAGTGAATTCTTCAGGATAGAAGACCTTATTTATTTTCCTTTGGATTGATACTCAGAAGTGGATTTTGGGGATTTTTCAGGATAGAAGACTCTATTTTCCTTTGGATTGATACTCAGAAGTGGAAACAAACAAATTTCTAGATTTAGTTCTTAGAAAACATCTCCATACTATTTGCCAGAGAGGTCATACTAATCTACATTCCCACCAGCAGTGTATAAGAACAGTTCCAGTAATATTTGCATAGATGAAAGATCTTTTTCAAAATTAAAAAAACTATGAAAAATTATTTGTGATCATTTTACATTTACCAAGAGCAATTAATGTTGCTTTCAATTATCCGCTAAAAATGAAGTTGCTAAAAATATAAATTTTGTTGACAAATTAATGTGTTTTCAGAAAAGCAAGCCATAAAAATCTTATGATTATTCAAGAAAGCACACTAATTATTATTATTCATTGTATTATATAAAATTGAGACCCCAAAGAATTAGTTTCTTAATCTATAATTACATTACATTTCATAAATAATAAAATAATTTTTAAATAAAAAGTTTCATATTTTAGTGCCTCCAAGATAAAGGCCTACATTTACACCTTGCTTCAAGCTCTGAAATTTACGTAGATAGCCCTGCACAGAATGCACAAACGTAAAGTCAGCCTTGCTCTAAAAACCTAGGATTAAGGTGCATCTATACCAGTCGGACCTTGGGCAAGCCATACACTTATGCTTACCTCATTTTCCCTGCTCCTAAACTGCAGATACAAATATATATTTCATGGGATCAAGTAACACAGGATTTGAAAAAAATGACAAATGCACGAGCACATTGTAAGTGCTTTAGAATTATCCAAATGCGAAAATAACATACTGTTGGACAACTCTCCCAAAAGCACCAGAATAACCCACTGATCATGCAAAGCTGAACTTACTTCTTCCTGCAGGAGGAAAGGATGTCAGCTTGAGAGAGTTTCCATATTATCTCAGAAAAGAGAGGTTGGGTCAGATTACTAGAAAATGTTGGTGCCTGAGGTTCAGTGAATTATAGTGGGTCTTTCCTTCTCCAGCCCTCATTGAGGTCCAATAGGTTAGGCATAGGATTGGTGGCAACAAAGGAGCAAAGATTTGAGTGTTGACAAGTAAACAGTTGCTTGATAAGCAGGCAATTTGCCTGTTGAATGATCTAAGTCCTGAAAAGGAGGCCGATGTAGCTTTCTGTTATTCAGATAAATTATTAATTAATTAATTAATTATTACTAAGAATTTCCTAAATTCTTAAAGCATTTGATGAAGTTATTTACTGGTATATAGTCTTATCTCTCAGAAAGAATTTTCTGGAATAAATACAGTCATGTTGATAAAGACACCTTGTATTCTCATTCTTGAAAGTTAAGCTATATAGATGCAGGTATATTCATTTTATAGTAGTAATATTATATTTTAGTTCAAAACATATATTGATATGAACGTGATATGGTATAAAGGGTATAACCATTGTCCCACCTATAATCCAAAATGAAACTATCCAGAATTTATCATATCACATCATAATGGGTAAGTTGTTTTTGAATAGTCAGAATCTTAGACTGTTGTAAGGTGAGGTCCCCTGTGACTTGAAAGCCTGTGAGTTTTAACTAGACTCCTGAAGACTTGTGATTACATGCAATAGAAAAACAAATATTCTTAAAAACCTAGCAAGTTATCAAATAATCATTTAACCTTGTATTAGCAAAATTTTCATGTTCTCATCTGAGACACCAATTTCAATCCTATAAATATGAGAAATAAAGAGAATATGAATATATTCTCGGGACATCAAAATCCAAGTTATCTAGATGGAGAGCAATGTAAAGGATGCTGTCAAGTTTGTTGTTTGCTGGAATAAAAATACCAGTGTGTTCCCTTTCTTTGCCTTGTGTGACAGGTAAGCTCCACATTTGTGATATTTATGATGCAAATGCTAGCAGGCAAAGTGTAGCTCAAATCAATACAATCTTGCTTCATATTCACTCAACAGACACCATCTGTACAATATTTTTGAGATGATGATGAACAGAACTATAGAAAGTAATGACTGCTCAAATATAAATGATACTTTTGATGTTAACTGAAAAGCAATCCTAAACACCCAAGAAGTGCCAGTGATATCAGTTCTGAAGAAAGTCCTATGCATTTAAACCTACGAAAGCCTCAAGACAGTCATCCACCCATGTCAGCTTCCAAAAATGCCTCATCATTTTTGTATTATAAAGAACTATCTATTTCAGGCACCCTTGTAATAATACACAAGGAACTAGCAGTGCTTAAGAGAACATTCCATTCTTATTTTCTAATTGAGTCATCAGGCATATACCACTCTTTTCTAAAGCCTTAATTCATCTCCAGCTTCACTGAGATTCATACCCTGCCACTAAAAACATACTAGGATTTCTCATTGTACGTGTGTATGGGTAAACACATTAACAAGAAAGAAGCAGTCAAAACAGCCAAGCCCTTGGCAGCCCAGAATACCAACTTTGGTGCTATGGAGAGTTTATTTCATGAAATTTTAGAAAAGCATGGCTTCGCGTATTTTAAATTTAATATTAAAATCATATGTGTCCTCCAGACAGAGTTTCTGCTGATGAAAGAGATCATCAACTCTGAGAAAGTGTTATCCAGGGTAATGGCAAAGACTGCCTTGAAGAGGGGTTTAGGAGGTGGCAGAAATAGCTCCACTCCAAGACCCAAAATGTGCACCATGGTGGGTTGGAAGCTGTGAAGAGTCAAGGGGATGCAGCAAAACTTCAAAGCAAGTTTCTGTTTGTAGCAGCTGCAGGCTGTCGGCCAACGTGCTTTCTGCAGCAGCTTTTGTTGAAGATTGAGTACATCCTTATGACCACTGTAATTATATTTGTTTCTTCATAACAGCCTATTATTTTAGTTATTTGCTAATTACTCTCTACTTTCCTATTATATAGAAATTCCCTTAACTCACTGATTTTATAGGACAGAAATAGTTAAGCATGTAATTTTTTCTGTGTTCAGAATGTATCATGGAGTCACGAGCAACCAATGTAATTTCCTCAGTTAAACTGGACTAGCTTTGGGTCCTGTGTCATCCTCTGTTGCTACCACCCTGCTTATAATTTAATTTGTGTTCATCAACTGATGCAGGAGATCTAATCGGATGATTCCTAAAATGTGAACACTGATGAACACTGACAAAAATTATTTCCCCGTGGCTTGCTCTTAAAATTTAGTTAAGAAAAAGCATAAGAATGGCAAATAAAATCTGGAAATTGACAAATGAGAGAAAAATTCTGATCTACGTTTCAGGTGCCTGAAGTCCCGTGTATGATTTAAAATATTCATATTGGATTTAAGAGCAAAAAACCAGCTTCTTCAGTAAGCCCCACAATTTCCTGAAGCTCCTGGCTTTTTAACAACAAGGATATCAAAGGGAAAGTTTGCTGGTGAATCTATCAGATAAAAGCCAGTGGATAGATTTGCATTAGATCCAAGATAGACATACTGGAGATAAAAGGAGTTGACATATTTAAGTGCTTTGCTATTTCAAGCCCTATAACTAATGTAAAATGTTATAATAATTTCATTGGGTTTGGAGTGCAAACTTACTTAAAATCCACAGCCCATCTGAGCTGCCTTACACGTGCACACTGCTATCATTCCAGAAATTACTTCTCCGCGTTCTTGGGCACTTGAATTGCATTTGCCACCTGAAGTCTTTGGCTGTCTAAAAATGTCTCAATTCAGTGAGCACCACTGAACTTCTTGAATTGCTTTAGATTTCTAATGCATTTACCTTTTAGTTCAAAAATTTGGAAGAAAATGTGCAACCCTTCGAAAATGTCTTTCATGAGTGTGGCGTCCAAGGGTGAGAGCACATCACCCTGGTGTTTGTACAAGGCTGACAGAGAGTAGGCATTAAAGAATCATATATCACCGGTTTCTTTATATGTGCAACATAATAAATATTTTATCCCCTGCTTTATGTATTTGTCATTATCATTTTGCTTGTATTTTAACACCTTTAAACTAAAGCAGTCAACTAACATCATTATGACTTGCCCTGTAAAAAAGGTAAATACTATTGTTTCTCAAGTTTATTTACAAAAAAAAAAAAAAAATGAGGCCAACCCTAGTGGCTCATGCCTGTAATCCTAGCATTCTGGGAGGCTGAGGCAGGTGGATCACTTGAGCTCAGACCAGCCTGAGAAAGAGTGAGACTATCTCTACTAAAAATAGAAAAACTATGGGCGGCGCCTGTGGCTCAAAGGAGTAGGGCGCCAGCCCCATATGTTGGAAGTGGTGGGTTCAAACCCAGCCCTGGCCCAAAACTGCAAAAAAAAGAAAAACTACCCAGGCATCATGATGGGCTCCTATAGTCCCAGCTTACTCTGGAGGCTGAAGAAAGAGGATCACTTGAGCCCAAGAGTTTGAGGTTGCTGTGAGCTATGATGACACCATGGCACTCTACCCAGGGCAACAGAGTGAGATTGTTTATATATATATGTATATATATATATATATAATTGTAAAAACATACAAAATAAATTATTTTGGAACTAACATTTGTTAATTTTTTATTAAAAACCTGGGTTTTTTCTACACGTTATTTAATTGCCTTCCTCCTTTCTGGTTTTCTCCTGAGCTCCTTTCTCCCTCCCTCTCTCCCTTCCCTCCTTCCATTCTTCCTCTCTTTCATTTTTTTCTTTCTCTACTGACTCCCTACATGTGCTTGGGACTGGGAATATGATGATGAGTTCTTTCACTAGCTTAAATTCAATACCATCCATTCACTCTTTGGCTTGTGAAATTCATTCTCAAATGTCTTATGATTAGACAAAT
>NW_003852478.1:2678703-2690293 GCF_000181295.1 Otolemur garnettii
CTGTCACCATAAGTCACCTCCATGAAAGCTCTTCAAGACTCTGAGAAAATCCTTTTGAAAACCATCAAGTTAGGTATTTAGTTATTACATCTGTGTATTTACCGATCATACATATTAGCTGAAAATAATAGAATATTGAACTATTAACCCAATATTCATTCATGAGTCAGATTAGCTTTGGAAAGCCACACAGTGTTGTTTCAATAAAAGGAGAAAACTGTAACTTGGTGGACTAGTTTTCAATGACAACCAAACAAATAATCGCAAACTTTTGGTCTTACATTTTCATGGATCAAAAGGATCCATATAGGCAGGCCGAGGCCCCTTTTTGACAGCAGTAATTAGAAAAACAGTCATTGTCCATTTCTCCCTTCAGGATTTCCGGACCGTATCTCCACAAGGGGAAATGAGAAGGGACAGGAGGAAACAGGCTTCAAGGGGACAGGAGGAACATTCACCACTCAGCAACTCCAGGCAAAAATAGAAAAAGAATGAGGTCACCTAGGTAACCAATGACCATCAGAAAAGAACAATAATCAATGACCAATAGAAAAGGGCAAAGCTGCCTGGCCGCTGAGAGACTGATGAAAGTCTGACAATCAATTTCAAACGGAGAGAGAAAGTATTTATACCTCGGCGCTGCCTTTGCGCCTGTGGCTCTCACCTCTTCTCATTCATGTGAGGGACCCACTTCCAACTCTCTTTGGAAGTGCTCTAAGGTTTCTCTTTGCTCCTAAATGCAATTTCTCTTTGTCACACTGAGACTTGTGCAGGCTCCTTTACTTTCTATTCACGCCGCCTGTGCTGCTCCAGTTTTACTTTTAGTTTTCACCCACTTTTGCTTCCAATTCCCACTGTGCCTCAGTTTGAACGTTCCAGTTCAGTCTCATAATCAAATCAGGCCAACTGGGTTGGAAGAACCAGGACCCACAACCCCCAAAGATAACCACAGATTTTGGCCTCACATTTTCACTTATCAGGTAATAGTTTGAGTATGTCTCAACTTGCTTCTTCAAGGCCACTAGGACAGATTCCTACTCTAGGCTGATAAGAAGGAGTTACACATGTATTTATATAACATAAGGTGACCAAGGCAATGATATCCTGCCACCTTTTCCATATCATATACTTATACAAAGGGGTGACTAAGGGAATATTCCATTCCATTTGTTATATTCCATTAACTAGAAGCAAGACTTCCTACCAAGGGGCAGATGGTCAAGGGGCCATCTTAGCATAATATTTACCAAACCAGGTCTACAAGCAGAGAGATAAGACTATGGAATATTAGGGAGGATTTAGGTTGTCTATGTTATAAGAACCAAACCACAAATTCATTTTTTCCCTACCTTTTGTAGAGGAAGTCTTTATCCTATAGTTTTCCATCTTCATTTTTACAGTGCTTTTCCATATATAAAGTAATTTCCATACCTTTTCCAATCTGGCTGTTCTTATCAATTTTATGGTAGAAAATGCCGTTGTTATTCTCATTTTTATAAGTGAAGATGCTGAACTTTGGAGGAGTTAATCACTGGTCTAAGTTCTCACTGATAATAAGAAATAAAACTAGGAAATAATTTTGATTTTATAACTTATGTTTATAATTTGATATCACATATCACAAGTTTTGTTTTTTGTTGTTTTTTTCTTTTTTTCTTTTGAGACAGAGCCTCAAGCTATCCCCTGGGTAGAGTGCCGTGGCATCACAGCTCACAGCAACCTCCAACTCCTGGGCTCAAGCGAGTCTCCTGCCTCTGCTTCCCAAGTAGCTGGGACCACACGCACCTGCCACAACACCTGGCTATTTTTTTGGTTGCAGCCATCATTGTTGTTTGGCAGGCCCGGGCTGGATTGGAATCCGCCACCTTAGGTGTATGTGGCTGGTGCCTTAGCCACTTAAGCCACAGGCACTGAGCCACATATCACAAGTTTAATGGCTATGTAAATGTTGCCTTAATCGGTACCTTGGAATGTCTATAAGTGTTACCTCAGGACTCCCTAATTGCTCATATAGGAAACTCATTGCATACCTGTGCAGGCAAGTTGGGCTAGATGTCCACAAATACAAAGAGAGACAAAAGTATTTCTAACAGTTAAATTATGATGATAGGGAAATTCTGGAATCGTTTTCATATTCTCTTCCATCTCCATGGTAATTTAGCAAAACTACAATACAAATAACAGAAAATTCACTGAATTTCAAATTTCCCTTAGTGAAGTATGCTGACTTTGTCATGGTGTACTCATTACTGTTCTGGGTCAACATGCCCCTATGAATAAAAAAGTAAGAGTGGTAGAAAAAGTAGTTGAAAAACAGAGGTTTCTCTAAAATAATCTCCCAAATACTGCTGAACATGAAGGCTGACCAGGCCAATTTTTAAGATGGAATGGTGCAACCTGATGATGAACAGATGGTCTGAGGGGTAAGAAAAATAATTAAACAAGATTCAAGGTCAAGGGAAAGTCAATTGGCATTATTAGCATTATTAATTAGCTGGATGTGCTCTCATATCATTAACCCTTATCCATCCCTAGTAGAAGAGAACCCTAATGTGTGAAGCTTCATCTTGAGGATCAAAGTAGAGGATAATTAAAATGACAAATTTCATTAATAATATTCAGAATCCCCTTACCCTCTAGCCAGATACATATTTGGAGAGGAAAGTGAGGGCCGACCAAAGCATGGATAGAAGATGAGAAAGGACCATCTGTGCACCTAATCTTCCATTTCAGGGGGGCCCTAATTTCTAGTAAAATAGACAACTGGGGAATATTGAATATTACAAACTAGAGTAACTATTTGATGATGCAAAGTTTGAGAATGTGAGATATGGGTTGAAGGGCTGGAGAAAACTATTCCTGTTTCCATCATTAAACCTTTTTTGTAACTGTACTATATCAACTACATTGACATCTAGGAACACTAGAATCTATAGGGACACTTAAAGGAAAATTTGGGGGAAATCATTGCCCTCTTACTAAGTCTAGAAATGCAGATTGCAACACGGTTTAAGCAAAAGTAATTGCTGTAAAAATTCACGAGGCAGTACATTTGTGAATAGCATAGGAAAACACTTGACCATGGGATTATTCATTCAAGAACTGCATTAATGTCTCATCAAGCATCAGTGTGTCAGTCAGGTCCTCTGAGAAGTAGGTGTTAAGGTACAGTAGGAAGTGTCAGAGTTGAAATGGGGAGGTGCAGCTTCCGGGGGAGAAGGGTAGAAATAGCAAGTTTGGGTAGAGAGAGTGTCAAACTGCAATGAAGGGTGACATGACAGAGTCTGTACCAAAGCACAGGAAGTTCTAGGAAAAAAGTTTCTTGTTAGAAAGAACATATTTTCTATATTGAGAAAAATCACCTATTTTAATACCCCACCATGCTCTGTAGATAGCTGGCAGCTTCCCCAGAAGAATATGGGGGAGCTTAAAACCTGAGATGATCCTGAAAGTGTTAAGACTTGGAGGCTCAGCTCACTGTACTCCTTGGTACTAAGCAGAGAGTTCTTCATGGGAAATTATCCATGGTCACACAACCAGTATTTTAAGGCACCCAGATTAGAAAATTTTGACAATGACATTTTTAGATAAATAAGCCCAGTCATTTATTTAATCAAATGCAATTATATATATGTTTGTGTATGTGGGTTTTCTTTGCCAGCAAGTATTCCTGAGATTTGACAGGATTGATAGTTTTCTCATTTTACACTTAATATAAAATGGTAAGTGACTTCTTTCTGCATGATCACTTCCCATATTCATTTCAGATACAAAAGAGATAGCAAGGTGTAAGAGGGCATAGCTTATTGTTTTAACAGAGGTGAGACATTACAATTCCTTTTCATCAGAGCCACAGGTGGGGACCAGAAACCTTAAAGGAATACATACACTTAGCACGTGTTAGATCAGAAATGTCACCTAGACAGGAGTCTGTCTGAAAATCTATCCAAACTCTGACTGGCTTGTAAGTTTGTTCCGATCACAAGTAAGAAATGTGCTGCATTCTTGGTTTCCATCAGGACAAATTTCTATCACGTTGGTTTCTCAGCTGAAGAAGATGAATACAATTTTTACTCAATCTTGCCTTTAGTTTGCCGAGTTTTATTTCTAATGATCTGTGACTCACTCCTGGTTTGGCCCAGAGGTCAAGTGTAAATACCAACTGTAAAATAGAATCATTTAAGAAAGCGAGGCCACATTTCATAAACGTTTTATAAGAATTTGGCTTTGGTTTTTAACAAAAGGCACACGTACTCAGGAAAGGTGAATACAGCAATAATTTTTATGTTTCCTATGCTCTGTACTCTGTATTTATTATGAATATAGCAAAGCCTGAGTGTCTGTTGTTATCTGTAATGAAGTAGATAGACACATACATGAACGGGTGAGATAAAAAAATAATTGGGGCAGAAGTGATAATGATGATTTAATGATCTTTCAGATAACCTAAAAATTTCAATAAAACTATTTTTAAAGGGGAATAGGATACCAGATTGGTCTGTGGGTCGTAGTTTTCCCATCCTTGTTGGAGAGCAGCATAAAAGTTTGGAAACATGGAAGCCGTGTACAGACACTTCCCTGACTTCTAAAGACCTGTGCCCACACTAGCCTACACCTCCACTCTTTCCAGAGGGAACACGGCTGTGACTGGCAATGTCTAGGGATCACTGTCCAGCTGCCTAAACAAGCTCTTTTGATTTGTATAAAACAGAGATGAGAAGGACCAGTGGTTTGTGACTGTTTGGTGGGGGAGTCTCCATTCTGTACAGTAATCCATCTTTCTCTGTGGTGATCCTGACTACCACCACCCTTGTAGAGGAATTCTATTACACTATATCCTTGTCCAATATACCACGCAGACCGAAAACAGTCATAGCAGGCTGGATAATAAAGGCCTGTCTACTGAAATCACTGAGACATAAAATCAGTCGTACTTTAAAAATAAATAAATAAGAGGCCGGACACAGTGGCTTACACCTGTCATCCTAGCAGTCTGGGAGGCCAAGGTGGGCAGATCCTTTGAGCTCAGGAGTTCAGAGACCAGCCCGAGAAACAGTGAGACCCCCATCTGTAGGAAACAGAAAAATTAGCTGGGTGTTGTGTCAGATGCCTGTAGTCCCAGCTCCTCAGGGTGCTGAGGCAGGAGGATTGCTCCAGCCCAAGTGTTTGAGGTTGCTGTGAGCTATAATAATGCCATGGTACTCTACTCAGGGTGAGTACCTGTCTCAAAACAGACTGAGACTCTGTCTCAAAAATTAATTAAGTTGTGCTTTAGACTCTGAAAAGTTTGCCTCAGAATTACACGTGTAAAATTTAGAAGCTCAGAGCATTTCTTAAAGGAGATGAGAACTTGGGACTAATCTAGTCCATGTTATGACTTTGGGACATAAAAGTGCAGGAGTACAAGTCTCTCTGTGCAGACCCACCAAGACTGGGATGCAGAATCAGCCTCCCCATTTGTGTTTCCACTAAGAAAAAAAGTTATTTTTTGCAAAAGAAGGAATTCTGGCTTTAAACTGATAACATAGCCATTTCTTTATGGTGTGATTCATCAGCCACATTTGATTAAACTCATATCACAGAAAGGTGGGACTCAGTCCAGGATTTCCGCCCCTGAAGCTTCCGACCTGAAGTGAGACGCTCACAGTGTCCACCATCTCTTCAGGTTACAGTTATCTTTTTTTTCACACACACAAAATATTTGTTTCCAAGACTTTCCACAGATACAGTCTATCTTAGAGAAATCTAAGAGCCATTTCAAAGATACTGCTATCTATGATTTAAAATCCTCCTATTATAAGTGTCTAAAAAAATGTTATTCCTTTCACGGGACACTGAGCGTATTGATTTTTCCTGACTTCTATTAATCCTTTCCTTGTTGGGGATAAATCACAGTAGCCTTCGGTAATGTATTTTTGTCAAACATGGAACTTACCTATTTTACATGTGTATCAGGAAAGGGACTTTTTTACTTGAGCATAAAGACTTAGGTAATTGTGAGTTGGTACAGCTATTCTATTTTTAACATTCATAGTAATTGTATTAATTAGCTTTAATAACTGGCCTGTATTCAGTAAATCCTACAAGATACATGAGAGCAGCTCCCAATCTGTAAATAAACCCATCAGAGAGAATTATCCTGACTTTACAATTAACGATATTGAGTGTAGTTTATCCAAGTGTTTAGTTGACTAGTGCAAAACCATCCAGGCAAACACTATCATGTTTTGATCCTACATCTATTTAATTTTTCTTTTTTGAGACAGAGTCTCACTATGTTGTACTGTGACATCAGTACTGTTGTACTGACATCACAGCTCACAGCAACCTCAACCTCTTAGGCTTAAGCAATTCTCTTGCCTCAGCCTCCTAAGTAGCTGGGAGTACAGGTGCTCACTACAATACTCGGCCAATTTTTGGTTCTAGTTGTCATTGTTGCTTTGCAGACCTGCCAGCCTTGGTGCATGAGGCCGGTGCTGTAACCACTGTGCTATGGGCACCGAGCCTACATCTATTTAGTTTTAAACCTTCATCTGTACATATTTTTGTCTTCAATTTTTCCTGCCATGTCATGCTTGGGGACTCAGACATAAGGGGAAAAGTCACTCAGCCTGGTTTAACATTTTTTAGCCAGACTATCTGCTCGTCACCGACAAGAGAAAACCAGGGGGTTGTCAGTGATCAGTTATTCTTCAGCAAAAGGGCTTTATTGTAAAAAGGGAAAATTGCACTCATTTGTCTTCTCAGCATTCCCATGTTCCTCAGGCTGTGTGCAAAATAATCAATCACTTGTACACAGACTTTCTTACAGAGTTCTCTGATGTTTGAAAACTTCTCAGCAGCAAACTCATGTTAGTGGAACAAATATCATGCCTATGTGCGTGGGCTTGGCCAAGAGGTTTTTTTTTTTTTTTTATATAGACATTGACAAATTTATAGTGTGACTCTCTACAGAAATAAGCACAAAGTAATACAAGAAAAGTCATACATAGTTAAGAGAGAAAATGACTACATAAATCAAAAAGATGGCAGCACTATGGAACTGCAGAAATGTGCACCTGATACGTGAATGACAATTCAGGAATGGGACTGATCACGTTTATCTCTCTTGGCTTCCATCCTTTGGAGCAATGCCTAACGTATATGTTTATTGTGACTTGGGATTATGTACTTGGCTCCGCCAATTTTTTGCTAGACAGAGAGATTCTCTGATGCTTCATTAATCCATGCTCCCTAAGGCATGTGGAAGCCCACAGGTGACAGAATCGTACCACCTGCAGACACACTGGCACTGTGAGTCGTCTGGGTGAATGGCACAGTTCTGTTTTCTCGCCTCTCTGTAGTTAGGAGATGAACTAAGCTGAGAAAGAAAGAGAACAGATTTCAAATTTTCTTAACCTGTATTTTATGATATTGGGTTTTTGAGCATTAGACTGTGTTATTTAGGATTTCTGGGAAATCCATCTCCTCCTGAGAAATCTAAGAACCAAACATTCCTACCCAGAATACATTTGAGAAAAATCTGCCACGAGACAAAATGTTGAACTAAGGTCTCTTCTCCAATTTTGACTGATAGAAATTTCCCCTGACAATTAATTTGACAAATGTAGCATATTTAAATAGCTATTTATGAATCTTGTTTCATTTTTTGTATTTAATTTTACATATCAGCTTACACATAGGCTTTGTACTCAAAGCTAGATAACAATTTTTCACATTCGTGGACTCCACTGCAAAGGGATTAAGTCGTCTACAGAGTGTTCTTAAATATCTTTCAAAACAAAGTAGAACAAAATAATTACATTAATTAAAAAGCAATAAAAATCTTTCTTTGGTTAACTGTTTTCATTTTAACTCATGTTAGAAATGTGTCTGCCTGGAGAGCTTTAAAACTAACGAACAAAAGACTTTGAACAAAGAACAGGATCATCTATCGTGTTTACTGA
This sequence comes from Otolemur garnettii, assembly GCF_000181295.1. NCBI lineage: Eukaryota > Metazoa > Chordata > Mammalia > Primates > Galagidae > Otolemur > Otolemur garnettii. Next base: position 2,686,650 of record NW_003852478.1, read on the forward strand.
TTTCTACCTGGGTTTTGAACTACGGTGATGTTGTCCATGTTTTAGCAGTACTGCAAGTACATCAAAGTTAGAAGGGAAAAAAAAATCTTAAAATTAGCACAGAAACGTTCATCACTGCGACCCAGGAAGCATTTCCTTTTCTGTAAATCCTGAAGGAAATGGCATTCCACTGACTCAGGGAATGTAATCCTTTGAATGTTGCCATAAGGGTCTCACAGAAAAGTGATGTCGCGAAGAATAAGCACGCTTATTGAAATTGTATTTTAAATAAAGGCGACCGTCTGCTCGCACAGGCAAAATGACGAGCTTCTTTATTTGCAGTTGGCTTATATAGGGAATTTTGTACATGAGCACAGTGCAGCAATGGCCTCATTGATCCATTTAAACAGCTTATGACCACCCGCCCTGTAAGTAGCTCCTCCCTGGTAATCTAATAATCCATCCAACATACACCTTTAACCATAATCCTTTCAATATAACCCGGGTTTAACATAACTTAATGAAGAACATGTTGTCAGTTATTACTTTCTTTGTTCTTATCTGATGAAGCCTGAGGCTACAGGGGAAAGAGACGATCTAGGTGTTGCACCTATATTCACTCGTAGGTGACCAAGGAAGCCGGGAAAGTAGAAAGGATGAAGCGAAAGAAGAAAATTCTGAATTACAATTTCTTGACTTCAAAAATGTTTGTTTCTGCAATGTGTAAGAGCTGATGGAATCTCTTCTGTAACCATTCCAATTTGATAAGCTAGCCCGACAGAATTACCAGGAAATAGTCCACTAGCTCTGGAGAGAGATATGGAGAGGGGATGCTCAAATAAGCCATCACACTATTTGGGGATCCTAAGACACAGGTGCACATGGATACTCTGGTGATGGAGCAGAGACAGACTACACAGCCGGGAGGAATTGGTCTTGGCAGGCCACTCTCTTTGCCCTACAGTGTAACTGTGGCAGTAAGACGAGAAGATTTAAGCCCAGTAAAGCCAACCTTCTGAAAGTAAGTGGTTATGTCCTTGTATTTTACTAAAACACAAGGTATTTTTACTCCTCCAAAAGCAATGAAATCAGAGAATAAAGCCAGCGAAGGCAAATTATGCTCCTTGGGTCAAATCTGACCCAGGACCTATTTGCATGTGATCCCCAAAACTAAGAACTTTTTTTCATTTTTAAAGGATTAGAAAGCTAAAACAAAAAGAATATGCAACAGAAACCTTATGTCTTCCACAAAGCCTAAAATATTTATCAGCTGGCACTTTAAAGGAACAGTTTACCAACCTCTAAAATCACACCATGTGCTCACTTCCTAGGGTAATGTAGGAAACTAACACCACTGGGTGGCTTAAAACGGCAAATATTTTTTCTGCCATAGCTCTGAAGGCCAGAACTCCAAATCAAGGTGTCCACAGAGTTAGTTCCTCCTGGAGGCAGTGAGGGACTCTGTTCCGTGTTTCTCCGAGCTTCTCCTGGTTGCCCACAACCCCGGGTACTTCTGGGTTGACAGAAGCATCCATCACCCCATTCACTTTCTTTACCACAGAAATTGTCTCCTATCTCTAGGCATCTGTTTTATCCTCGTATGATGACATTAGTCATGGGATAAGGATCCACCCTCACTCTTTAAGACTTTATCTCAGCTAATCACATCTTTAAATACCTTAGTTCTATGTAAAATCACATGCTGAGGCTCTAAGTGGAAATAAATGGAGGGGACTGAGATGACACTATTCAAGTCAGTACAGGAATTATGCTTTCGAGTTGCTCTAGGTTTGAGAATGCAGCCGTTACTCCCCACTGTCAACCTCAGAAAATCAGAATCTTGTGTTTTATCCTGAGTGTTCCATGTAGCTGCTTAGTACCCATGATTTACCTTAACTATACACTTCCACAAAGAGGCTTCCCTTACCACTGAGGGTAAGGTAGCTCTCATATAGCTCTCATATCACCCTCAAATGTAATATCCTTTACATGTCATTTCCCTGAAGTGACAATTTCAATTATATTCTTTGTAAGAAAAATATGCATTTGGGAAAAAGTGCCTTCATAAATGGAGGAAGCTTAGCCAAGCTCCCAATATCCAAGTTAAATGTAGCTTTAACCTTACTTAGTGCTTTTTTTTATTCATTTTATTGCAAGAAGACTTATAAAGGCATTAGAATATTTACTTTAAAATTTTATTATTGCTAGTGCTCATGGGCTAATTGAGGGCATCATGAGAAATCAGGAAGGCAAATATATAAGGAGTCATATCTTGTTTTCTACATTAAGCAATTAGAATTGGATAATATATCTCAATTAATTATTTGAGATTATAAAAATTCTATGAAAGAAAGTTATGAATACAAATGCCTTGAGAGGGCATCATTTCCACTAGTGGTCTGTCTTACACACTGGATGAAATGAATATTAGTGTTTTGAAAGCCTGTGTAAATAGTAACACCATAAATATTAATTAATATTTATGTGTATTGATCATTAATTTTTAAAGAGTCACATTTGTTAAATGCCAAAAAGAATATTCTATTTATATTAATATGTTTTAAGTGTGAAATTAGTAACACTCTCTAATCATGGAACTGACATCCCAAACAAGTTCTTTAAAAACTATGGCTGCGCACTTTGCTGATTTCCATAAAATCCCGATGGGAGCCTTCTTTCACAGACTGACTGACTGTACAGAAACCAGAAGCAGGTATAGCTGGCATATGGAAGGGCAAACACAAGCTAGTAAGAAGAGCTTAATTCTCCTTATTAAAAATAAAGGAAGAGACACCCCCCAGGGTTCTTTTCTGAGAACAGGCTTACAGAAAACTTCTAAGTTTTATCTTGCCTCTGTGAAAGGGGTGGGAAGCTTTTGAAAAGCTGAATGCATGTCTTGCCAGCTTTAAGCCCCAGGACTATCTTTTTCGAGGACCCTGGAATCATCTCTGTGAAAGGTAATCCTCAGGAGGTTTCTGTGGGGGCAGGATGCTAACTACAGTTGATGCACAGCCGGGAAACCACCTGCTGTCTAAAGATACAGGAAGTTTGCTTTTCTTTCTGATAAAGTCAATTAACTAACACAGCTACCTCAATTAGGTGGATGTCGGATGAACTCTGTGTGACGAATCAGTTATTGTTCATCTTCGGAATGCGAGTGTCCTGAGTTGTATCTGACGGGCTGTAGAAAGGGTAAGAGTTTTTGTCTTTTGTTTGTGATTGGCATCTCATTTGTGGCTTATTCAGTAGTAAAACTGTTTTCTGCGTTTTCTATCCTTTTGGATAAATGTTCTGCGTTGGAAGAATTTTTTAATTACATTTTCTTGAAATAGACTCCACTAAATACTCCATGTACCTTTGGAACCAGTAGCCTATTAAATATAGTATTTATTTATTTTGTGCTCCCAGATATCATCTATGGAGTATTAACAGGTTGGCTATTCAAATAGGGTAGTTTGAAACATAGGAGCGTAACTTTCTATTATCTCCAAAATGTTTAATTCTATGATTCTGTAAAAATAAAAGTTTAAATTGTTTCTATAAACTAGCTAAGGACTATGTGTTTAGCCCGGTGTGGTGGCTCATGCCTGTAATCCTAGCACTCCGGGAAGCTGAGGTGGGTGGATTCCTGTGCTCACAACTTCGAGACCAGCCTGAGCAAGAGC
>NW_003852478.1:2690520-2693235 GCF_000181295.1 Otolemur garnettii
AATTATTTAAAATATAATACCTGAGTCTAGGGTTAATTTACAAGTCGATCTGTTTCCCCCATCTGTTTATGCTCCAAAGCACTCATTTATTGCCCCTAAACAGAATTACCAATACTCCTCATCTTCCCCAGCCCCCCTGAAAGCTGTATATAAAAATATCTGGATCCCACTGGGATACTGAGTAATCACTCTGTGATTCTCCCCATGTGCATGGTAAATAAACTTTTCTTTTATTAATTGTCTTAATTGTAAGTTCATCTTTCATTGAACTTTTTGGGGAGGCCGGGGAAGTTTCCTCACTCTGACAATTGCTCTGTCTACTACTCAAGTGATCTTTTGCCTTCATCTTTTAGGTGGCATTTCACTTGGGCTCACCTCAGAGCATTCCCAGCCCTGGACGGCCCGTTCTCAGAAAAATCATCCTCACTACAAGACTCCCGTCCCCTTGAACAATTACTAGTAAGGCAAGTGACAGTCTCTTGGCATCAGTTCTTTTTACCCACCTGACTCTGCCTAATTGAAAAATGGTAGATTGACTAGAAGACATGTTTTGGATTTATTTTAAAGATAAATGCTTTCAGCCTGTTGAATACAGATTAAATCCCAACTCTGACGTTGACTAGCTCAATTAACTGGAACAAGTTTTTTAATTTAGCCTGTTATTTGTCTCCTCCTAAGTAAAAGAAGCACAATAGTAACTGTTTCAAATGACTTGTGAGAAGACGATAGAATAACTCATTTTAAAAGTCTAACACAATTCCTTGAACATTTAGGTTTCTTCCTAACGACGTGTGATGTTTATTGTCACGTCCTACAGGAGGAAAGGGGCATACGGGGCAGCAGTGTGGTGGCCGCTGATTTATTATGACATAAAATGCCTACATGGGGCTATTTTAGTTATGCACCCAGAGTGCAAATGACTACATAGGATATTGGATTATTAATATAGAAAGAAAATTTAAGAGGCTTTTCTGCTCAGTTTTACTTCAACAACTATGTGAAGCTATTTGTGTCAGTGTGAATTTGATGATGCTTAGGAATACATTTTTCAGAGAATAGTCAGCAGGAAATTTGACCTTATCTCTGCCTATTAAACATTGCAGTCATTTTTGTCAATCACATTAGAAAATAACTGTTGCGGTTAGAATCCAGAAAGGCCTCCCAGTGAACCATGCCGCTTATGTAAACTGATAAGGACACACACCCACACTTGATCTTAGCTCAAAGGCAGAGAGGTGATGTGCCACTGATGTAACTGCTATCCAGGTCCCTCTGGAGGGGAATTTGGGCCGGTCCTAGGTAACAAATAGAATGTGATGAAAGTGACTTCTGAGGTCAGGTCATAAGTATCGTTTCTATCTGGGCTTCTTGAAAAGTTTTCTGGGTAACCCTCTAAGAAGTGGGGCTATCCTAGACCGCCATGTGGGGAGGAAGCCAGAGCTAGTCATGCAGAGAGGCCACATGGAAAGAGATGTCCCAGAGGATGCCCATAAAGTCGTTAGTTATAGGAAAAATTGGAAACTGTAGCTAAATGTACCTTTACTTACAACATATTCATTACAGAATTTTACCAAGTGGTGGCCAATATGTAGAAAATAGTTTGTAAACTTTTGTAAAATGTTGTAGCAGAATGTACCTCAGAAAGAGACTCTGTTGGTAGATGTGGCCTGTAAAGAGGTCATTAAAACAAGGCCTTTTGTGTGGGTCCCCATCTAATCAAACTATTGTTATTAGAAGAGAAGAACTTCAGACACACTGAGAGACAACAGGGGCAGGAAGGCAGAGGGAAAAGGTCACATGAAAACACAGGAAAGGGTTGCTGTTTGCAAGCCCAGGAGAGAGGACACAGAAAAAACAAACTTGCTCGCACCTCTATCTTGGACTTCTGGACCCCAGACAGTAGGAAAACACATTTCTGTTGCTTAAACCACCTATCCGTGGTATTTTGTTTAATACTCTGTTATGGAAACCCTAGAAAACTAACACAGACATGAAATAAAATTTAGCCTTTCCACCGCTGCTGGAGGGAGTGCACTTGGCTGTAGTGGCCAGGGTTGGTCATGGTCCTACTTCTGAGCTATGTCAACCTGCCGGACTGGCCCTGTAGCAAAATCCAGATCCTGCCACACCGTCAGTAGCTCTGGATTCAGAGCTCCTCTTGGTTCTAAGAACACCATGAAATCCTTTCAATAAATCCTGTTTTCTGTCTAAGTAATCCGAGTTGTTTTCTATAGTTTGCAACCAAGAACAGTAACTGTGAAAGATCTGTGGCTCCATACTGCTATAGGAAATGGAATCCCAGTAAACCACCTAGGTTAGGGAGTTTTCCACATAATATCGACACGTGTCCTTAGAGCACAAAGTACATGTTGTCACAAAAACTCACCGGTAGAAGAAAAGCATCAAATTTCCTAATAATATAGGAATGTTGGGGTCCTGCCCCAGGGGGCAGTGTCCTTTACAACCTGTGGAACCAGCGGCCATCAACTGGGGAAAATGGAATTAAAAGTGGCAAGAGATAAAGAGATAGGACCCAGAATAGAGTTTTAAAGGGGGGACACAGGGGACCACTGTAGCTTGTGGGGCTTCCGTGAGTGGCTCTGAGTGTTTGTGCGACTCAGTCTTTGTTGAAGGATAAAATTTTCCTTCCTTGAGGAAGGAAACAGAACGTCGGCAGTTTCTCTGAGTGAGCGTGTCAGTTCTTATTTTAATCTA
>NW_003852478.1:2693868-2695698 GCF_000181295.1 Otolemur garnettii
ATCTAAAAACAACTTAGAGCACGGTGCAAAACAATAGCGACAATTATTATTCTTATTACGTTAAATTAAAAGGAGCTGCCAAATGCTTATGAATCATTCTTTTAATAAAAACAACCATGGCAGGTATCTGAGTTTATTGCTTTAGGAGTAACCTAGTGACCCGCAGCTTTCATAAGGGCTGCTTGTAGAGAAAATAAAAAGAAACTGTGTTTGGATTCTGACTTCATTACCTATAGCCCTAACCTGTAGTAAGTTTTTTTTTTCCCTTATCTATGAAATTGGAATGCTGTCTTTTACACAGTATTATTGTGAAGATGACATACATGTCCAACGCTGATCAGGAGGTACCCCAGAGTCTGTATTTTCAGGACAGCACATTCCCAGCCAGGCTGTCATGGTGTCACCGTCTCCTCATCACAGCAGCTCGACAGCAGGCTGGCTGGCTCTCCAATCTGTTTTTCCGGTTTCTCTGCTAAGATCATGAGAAGTACCTCTATGCACTTCGTGCCACCACACACCAGCAGCGAGTAGTGGAGCCCAAGAGCTCGCTGAGATCCGCCATGACGCTGGGTGACCTGACTGCCCTGTCTCTTCTGTCACGCCACAGTAGAACCAAGTGGTCCAGACCCACCTAGTCCAAACTGGCTGAAATCAAGAAAGATAAAAGAGAATCTGCTTTTAACTTCCTCCCACTCTCAAATTCTCTGTGCTCCTCCTTCCACTGCTCTTGAAGTTCAACTTGAAAAGTTGAGGAGGGAGCCCCAAGGACTCTGTCATCCAGGTCCTTGCTCTCTGCTCTCTCGTCCTGCCTTCTTTCCTTTGGGTTGTAGAGATGCTCGCTCTTTTCTCTCTCAGTGGATACACAGCCTCTTCTGTCTCAGCCTAAGTCCTCTCCTCATGGCGGCGCAGATACAGTTCTTAAAGACCTGACTCTCGTTTTAAAATGAGAATGTCTTTGAGATTTTAAAATCCTTTCTCTCTACACAGAGAGTGTTGCTTGAGGTAAACATCCAGCTTTGGTACATGTGCACATATACACACACCCGTGCACACACACATGCACACACACACATGCATGCACACATATGCACGTGCACACACACATGTGCACACGTATGCACATGCACACACATGTACACACATGTATACATACATATACACACACACACTGCAATTCTTACTTGTTAACAGCTGATGGGTTCTCTTTTATTCTGCGCCTTCCTAATAAGACAACTTTAGTTGGATGCTTCTGATGAAATAGAAGCAATATCATTGAGGGAAAAACAGAAAAGGAAAACATATTAATGTATAATGTATTTTTTCCTATTATTGTTGGGGATTCATTGAGGGTACAAAGAACCAGCTTACACTGATTGCATTTGTTAGGTAAAGTCCCTCTTATAATTGTACATTAATGTATTTTTTAAGATGGCTTTCTGTTTAAAAAAAAATAGAAAAAAATTATAATTGGAACCACATCTTTAATTTATTCTTCGGCTCATTCAGTTACCAGATAGCTACTAAGTGCTTTCCACATGTAGTCACTGTGGTAGAAGTCAGAGGGTAGGACAGAAAAATTTCTCATCTAACGGGAAAGGTGATCTTACAACCAGTAATTACAGGGAAATTCAAGAATCAGAAGAGCATCCAATAGGTGGTATTTACAGGGTTTGAATTGTCAGAAAGAATTTTCCTTAGAAAGTTACAAAAAAAAAAAAACCAACCTCAGGGCGGCGTCTGTAGCTCAAAGGAGTAAGGCACTGGCCCCATATGCTAGAGGTGGTGGGTTCAAACCCAGCTCTGGCCAAAAACTGCAAAAAAAAAAAAAAA
>NW_003852478.1:2696106-2705039 GCF_000181295.1 Otolemur garnettii
GTGTATGTGGCTGGTACCTTAGCCATTTGAGCCACAGGCGCCGAGCCTGTATTTGCTTTCTTTTGAAAAAATAGTGCTTATGTTTTTACCTTGGCAGTTCAATTTTTTGACTATGTGGCTATGCTTTTTGAAGGCCAGGCAGACTTACTTGTCATATAAGCTTATGAACACAAATTAATTTTCAAGTAGTTGAACATTTCTTCTAGAATTCTGTTGAAATCTAGACATTTTAATTTACTTATTTGATTGGTAAGGCCAATTATAAAACAATGACAAGTAAGTGTTTCTCCCAAAAGTAGTAAGTTTCATTTAATAAATGAAAAATATTGTGCTATCTGAAGAAAAATTTAAAATAAAATATAACTTCCTCTATATTGCTGCATGGAAATAAAGAATATGAGCTATTTAAGGAATGAATTCCTTCAGTTGAACTAGATATACATTAAAACAGGTTGACCAAATTTGCTTCCATTTTTATCGATGCTGTTGTTTAGAGGGGCAACAATTAGCTTTTACCTATTAAAGGACATGTGGTTTATAGATTTGTAGCTAATAGACTCGGATTCTTGATGCTTAAACAAACAAACAAAAAATTCGTTGCACGGCAACAGTGTTGTCCAAGGTCAAAGAAAATCTGAGAAAGGAGGGGCCCACGAAGCTCTCATCATTAAGAGCAAAAAAGCCCTTGTGTTCCAAACTGTCCTTCTCCTAACAAGAGGCAAACAGAACAAACACACCATGATGAGATAGATTATAAGACTACAATCCAGCTTGTTCCATCACCTCTACTTGACTGAGGATGTGGCAGTCTGACAAATAACATCAAAGGATGGGAATAATTTTATGCATCGCTGGTTTGATTACAGGATTCTTTGCTGCAAAGGTGCCCTGGCCCTCCAATACGCAGGATTTCTGCTTTAACTTTGATGTAATATTTCAAATGTATGGGACTTTAGTAGTATTAAAAACCTGTTCTATTAAGTCAAAATACATGTGCATTTCTCTAGAAAGATAACAATTCTAGCTGCCATTTACTGAGGGCACACGTTAAAGGTCAGGCTTGATAACTAATTGTGCATTAGTTCGTAAAAACATCACAAAACCCTATGAGTATGATTATCACCATTTTCCCAATGAAGAAAGCGGGTTTTGAAAAGTTAAGGGAATTGCTGGATATCACAATGTGAATAGGTGTAGAATCTGTCTGATTTCCAAGGATATACATTGAACTACTACTAATCTTTCCACACAACCTGATTATTGAGACCAAAATACATTTGAAATGGTCTTTTTCTCTTTTCAAATACTTTACATCTTTCCCAGTTTATTGAATTTCCACCGAAATCAGTTCAGTTTGTAGAGTAGGTATTTTATTCTTATTGTATATAGACAAAAAAAAGGATTAAAAATGTAACTATATCATCTCAAACCATACACTGCATTAAGTGGTAGAGACCAGGTGCAAATCTTGCTCTTCTAATACAAAATTTGGTGCCCCCCTGTTTCTTCGTGTGTTTTAATTTCCTTCACACATGCCCTCCCTGGCTAAAGGAAACAACTTTCTCAGTGTGAAGGCAGTCCCAGAGGCAGAGTTCTAGATTTCCAGCCGGGGGACTTGGTTTTTCACACTCTTTGAACAAATTCAAAGAAAAGTAATAAGCACAACCACATGTAAGGGCTGGAGAGAGAGAGAGGAAAAAAAATCAACACCCATGCTCCTATCTGCACATCTTTCCCCTAAACTATGACCCAAGAGCAGGGAAGCTTGAACACCTGTGATGTAAACATTACCAAGGGCCTAAATCACTAATATTTTTATAGATGAGAATGTCTCAGGGTTTTGTTTTTTTTTTTTCCTTTTTTGGTGGGATAGCCTTCTCAATTATTCCAAATGCATTTTAAACCCACAAGAGTCTGTTTTCAGAGGGAATATTTTAAAGGAGTTATAAAAGGTAAAATATTGTCTTACAGTCATCTGGAAAGAGCATCCTTTCCGGCAGCAGGAGGCAGCCTTTCCTGGGACTCCATCTCTGTTTTGAGGAGACAGGTACAGCAGGGAGAGGTATGACCTGGTCCCTTCACCTAAACAAAAAGTGTCTTTGATAAGCAGCCACACTGACAGCAGCATCCAACAGGTACCTGAGGTTTCCTGATGTACTGCTACATGCCCTGTGCCTGGCATAATGCAGCAGCTTAATAAATAAATGCTGAACTACTGAGCAATGGATAAGAAATTGATGATGGTGCTGCAACCAGGCTGACGAATAAACTAAAATGAAGTCAATCCATTTTAAGGTTGCAAGGTACAGAAGTGAACATGCCACTGCAGGCAGCAACTCTACCCCAGGATTTCCTCATTGGCCACATCCCTCGGAGGAAATTTTTTGGGAAACTAATGCAGGTATAGAGAGAACAATGAAAAAGGAAGAGACACCTGATTTGAGAAACACTTTTGCTTTTACCTGGAAGTGTTTACTGCAATAAGTTTCTGTGTTTTCCTCACTTAACGATTATCTGAATGGGGTGCTGGGGTCATCTTCTGGGGAAGTGCAGCTGGAGTGAGCAGCCTCAGCAAAGCTTGGATGGGAGGAGGGTCTATAGTGAATAGATATGAGGGTAAGCAAACATGCCAGCACCACCTAAATCAATGAAGAACAAAGGTGGTCTCTAGTAAGGGCTGAGAAGTCATTTGTATTAAAAAGAGGTTTTTAAAGATGCAGAAAATCCAAATAGGATAAGGTAGCCATTCTTAGCTAATTGACAGTGATAAAAATAATAATAGGAGGAGAACAATTAAAATTCTCTTTTGTTAATCTTTTGTTTCTCCATTTCCAGATGTGAATATGAGAATCATAGCTCCCTGTGAATAGGTATCATATCAATAATAAAAACAATAACAGTGCCATGTTGTGGCTTTTGCCCTAATGACATTTATAATTAGATTTCAGTAGCTACATGTAAAATGCATATCTTTTGCTAAATTTTCTTCCTGAAACTACTTAGACTTATAAAAATATAAGTGAATAAAATATTAAAAAATGGTACATTTACTTTTGACTTTGTTTATGAAACACTAGCAATCAATTCTAGTGATTTTTAAAACCCTATGTGTAAGTTTTATTTAAATGGTTGAAACTAAAAGAAAGTGAAGATGACAGCTCTTGATTGATGGGAATTTTGTATTCAGTATAGGGTGGTCTTGCATATATGTGGCATTCTGAAAAAAAAAAAAAAAAAGGCTGAAACTTTGCGGTATTAACAACTGGCTCAGCCAGGCCTGGTGGCTCACACATGTAATCCCAGCCCTTGGAAGGCTGAGGTGGGAGGATTGCCTGAGCTCACAGGTTCGAAACCTGCCCGAACTTACAGGTTTGAGACCAGCCTGAGCCAAAAAGAGGCTCATCTCTAAAAACAGCCAGACCATGTGGCAGGCTGTACTCTCAACTACTTGGGAGGCTGAGGCAAGAGAATCACTTAAACCCAGGAGCTTGAGGTTGCTGTGTGACACCATGGCAATCTACCGAGAGTGACACAGTGAGACTCTGTCTCCAAAAAACAAAAAAACAACTGGTTCAAAAAAAAGTGACTAAGATACTTTACTTGAGTTTGACCAAATGTAACTTTGTCAGACTATCTTACAGTTGTAAAAACAAAAATTGATCTAAGTCATTCTCAAACCTAACATTCAAATCATAAAAAATAATTGTATTTTAAATTATATAGTAATTTTACAGATTCTGTACTAAATCTTCTGGTTTATATGACTAGTCTACAGTACAGCATGAGCTTTACTGTCGTCAATGGCATCTGGGTTTTTGTTGCTGTTTTTTCTTATAAATGGTTTATCAAGACTTAAAATAGTTTTCTTGCTCAAAAGGTCTGACGTAATATTTTAAAAATTCTTATAAAAAGCAATAAATTAACATCTTTTGCCTTAAAGAATAAATTAATGTCTTTTGCAGCAATTTAAATGGAACTGGAGACCATTGTCCTAAGTGAAGTGTCCCAGGAATGGAAAAACAAACACTACGTGTTCTCTAATAAGTTGGAACGAACCAGTGGGAACACGTGGGCACAGAGGGAAGTGAAAATCACTGGAATCCAAAGGGACGGGAGAGAGGGGGGAAGGGCAGAAACCTCCCTAATGGGTACAATGAGCACGACTGGGCGCACTAATAGCCCTGACTCAAGCAATACAAAAGCAGCTATCCATGAACAAAAACACTTGTGCCCCCTTAACATTTTGAAATTTAAAAAAAATGTCTTATTAGTCTTCTGGTTGTTATGATGCACCTACAAATACATCAAAATACATAGGGAAGTTGACATTTAAACAATCTTTTAAGACTTCAAAACAGTGATACATATATATATGTATATGTATATATATATACACACATATTTGACACAGAGTCTCACTCCATTGCCCAGGGTAGAGTACCATGGTGTCAAAGCTCACAGCAACCTCAAATTCTTGGGCTCAGCTGATCCTCTTGCCTCAGCCTCCAGAGTAGCTAGGACTACAGGTGCCTGCCATAATGCTCAGCTAGTTATTCTTTTTTTTTTTTTTTTTAAGTAGAGAGGGGGTCTTGTTATTGTTTAGGCTGGTCTCAAATTCCCTGAGGTCAAACATACCACCCTCCTCGGCCTCCCAGAGTGGTAGGAATACAGGTGTGAGCCACCATGCCCAGCACAAAACAGTTACATTTGATCTGGGGTAAAAACTCTGAAGAATTCAGTATAATTTTGCTTTATACTTTAGAAGTGTTATATGTCCTGATAATATTACTTTGTTCATGTTGTAGGTGTAAGCCAGATGCCATCAGGATGTAGGCTTCACAGTTTGTGAATGGATATTTATTTACTTATTATTGTTGGGGCTTTGTTGCAGGTAGAAAGGACCAGGTTACATTGATTGCATTTGTTAGGTAAAGTCCCTCTTATAATTGTGTCCTGTCCCCCAAATGTGTGTCATATACCCTGACCCTCCCACCTCCCTCTCTCTCTGCTCTTCCCTTCCCCCACCCACTCCCTCCTTTTAATTTTTATCTATTTAATCTTTTTTAGAGACAGGATATTGATATATTGCCTGGGCTGACCTTCAACCCCTGGGCTGAAGACATTCTCCTGCTCAGCTTCCTAAGTAGCTGGAAATTCAGGCGCTCACCACCGCACCTGGTGTGAATATGGATATTTTAAATAAACTTTTCCCTTTCCTATAATAAAAAGGGTTCTTCACTGGCATGAACAGTTGACATTCGTATTATTTAGATATAGATGTTTGTCAACAGAGTTATCCACTGTCACACAGGAAAAGGATGTCCTGACTGTCTTCACTACAAATTAGTCCCGACGAGGCATTCTGGACTGGATCTGAATCCTGACTTTTATACCCCATAGATTTTTTCACCTTGGAGTATACAATTAACCTTTCTGTGCATATTTTCTCTTATAAAACAGCAATAATTACTGTGAGAATTAAGTAGACTAATGATCAAACTCTTAGATTTGGGGCAAAAGCATATGCAATGTTACATTAAATCATGTGAAACTGTTATTTTTTTGAGCAAAAAGTGGTTGGTATCAGCAATTTTATACATCTCAATCTAGTATCAGTATTGTAATCTGCCTGCTTAACTACTATTCTTTATTTGAGAGTCAAAACAATTATTACTCTCTCCCAGAGCCATTCCTAGGCGCTTACTTTCTTTTTCTTGTGAACTGAGGAGGGAAAATGCTACTTAAGATGGATCCGGGAGGCCATTTCCGCTTAGACATCTGCATGTCTTAAGTGAATGCTCCACCCAAGAGGTCACACCTTCCTGGCTGAGTATCTGTCACAGAAATCTGTTGACTGATTCCTGCTGAACTGGGAGATTCCTAACTGTGGCTACATTTTCAACTGTTACAATCCATCTCCAACTTCAAGACTGTTTCAGATATAATCACATCAATTGTCATAGTTGAAAAATAATTGACCTGATCTTCCCATCATTCTTTAAAAGCCTGATCCTCTCCTTAGTTCTCCAGGGCACTTCCTGAGGTAACCTGGACATGTTTGCCGGGCTGTTACAGTTGCTCAAATTGGGTTCAAAAAAGATCTTTGCTGTTTAAACTATGCCTCAGTTTTTTCTCAGATCCACATGCCTCTTTGTTGCTACCACAAAACGAGAGAGAGAGATATATATGTCTTAATCCTTTTTCGTGTATATGCTATTTGTGATGTCTGACAATTGAATTGGAGAACTCACCCTAGAAAAGTGCTCTGTGCCTCATTGCTGAATATCACTGAGGTCACCTTCAAAGTGCTCCCCGGGGGGAGCTGTGCACCAACGCCAGGGCCTAGTCCCCCCTTCAAAGCAATGTTGGAACTCTATTTCTGGAATGGCCATCAGAACTGTTGTCACATTACCGTTGATCTACTGAACATTATCAACATGACTTCCTTTCAATATTTCCTTTATCTTTGGGTACAGAAAAAGGTGACTGGGGACCAGATCAGGTGAGTAGAGCGAGTGTTCCCACAAAGTTATTTGTTTATGAGCTAAAAACTTTCTCCCAGGCCGTGCCCTGTGAGCTGACGCGTGGTCACGATGCAAGAGCACTGAGTTGTCAGCCAAGATTTTCAGTTACAATTTTCCTGTTTCTCTATCATGTTTCCTTGATCTTCTATCTTTCTCACAGTCAGCTAATGATTTTGACACACAATTTGGTGAACTTTTGCATGTTCCCACCAGTTCTGCTCATTACAGGCTGCCCTTACCTCTTCTCATCAGTGACACTTCCTTTCCTCTCAAAAAAAAAAGAAAAAAATGATTAATCAGGCTCAGCATCTAGGGTACCAGCCACATAGGGAGGCTGGTGGGTTTGAATCCAGCCTGGACCTGCCAAACAACAATGACAATTACAACCAAAAAATAGCCAGGCATTATGGTGGATGCCTGTAGTCCCAGCTATTTGGCAGGCTGAGGCAAGAGAATCATTTAAGCCCAAGAGATGGAGGTTGCCATGGTCTGTGACACCACAGCACTCTACTGAAGGCGACATAATGAAACTCTATCTCTAAAGAAAAAATGCTTAATCAACTTATACACTGCCATTTTCTTCACAGTATTATCCCCATAAACTTGGACTAACAAGTCCCAGATTTTGCTTCCTGTCTTTCCCAGTTTAACAAGAAATTCTCACAACATCACACAAAAACACGCAACAATAATAATGAACCCCCATCCCCACTTCATCCTGCCCCCCCAGCTACCCTTCTCAGCTTCTGTAGACATCACTCTACTTTCTGTCGCCATGAGATTTTTATTTTTTTTAATATTTTGCCCCACTTATGAGTGAGAACATGTGAGATTTGTCTTTCTTCCTTGGTTTATTTTACTGAACATAATATTCTCTAGTCACATCCATGTTGTTTCAAGTACAAAGCTATTTTTTTTCTTTTTTGTACTTTTGTGTTTTGTTAGAGACAGGATCTCCCTATGATACACAGTCTGATCTCAAACTCCTGGCCTCAAGCTACTCTCCCACTTCATCTTCTCAAAGTGCTAGGATTACAGGTGTGAGCCGCCACACCTGGCTTTATGTTTTTTAATTTCTTTATCACATACTTCATTACAGCAATATATCAAAGTATATATTACATGTGTCACTAGCAATACTAGCACAGAATATTTCTTCTTACATTGCTGTGTTTCACACCTAACAAGCCACCAGCCCATTACAAGCTTTTCATAGTATTCCAGAGAAGTGGCTGTCAGACGACTCGGAATGCAGGGACGCAGCACAGAGCAGCTCAGATTCCCGTACTAAATGAAGAGAAAAGGGCGAGACAAAGAAATTGGTTGTACCCTTAGACCTTTCTGTACCACAGTCCTCCAGAATGAATTTGTTATTTCCAGAAAGTAATTTCCCAGATGTGAAATTATAGCTCCAGGAGTAATTGGAGATCTGATTCCAGCAGATAGAGCTCGTGATTTCTCACCCAGATCTATTGCCACGTAGTGAAGTCAAACATAGAAATCCTACAAACTTCTCATGTGGGATAGAGTGTGCATGCCATTCTTAAAAGAAGAACAAAGAAAGAAAGGAGAAAAGAGAAAGGAAAGAAGGAAACAGGAAGAAAAAGAGGGAGAAAACAACAAGAAATAAAAGAAGAAAGGGGAAGACATAAAAAAAGAGATGAATGGGAAAAAAACATCAAACCATGCTTTAACTTACCGTGAATGTAAACATACTATGTGTAGATACAGGGGGAATGAAACTAAGTGTTCATTCCTATTCTTTCAACAATTAACACATCTCTGACTGTAAGTTTGGGGAGGTTTACCACCAACTAGAGGATTCTCCAGCAGACCCCAGCTGGGTGTCCTCTAACTCCATCAGTTCTGACTCTGTCTACTTGGAGATATAATCAAATTCCACATGTCCAGGGTTCAGTCCCTCAAGACTGCCCCTACCCCCACCTCAGATGCCACTTGCAAGCATAGCCTGGGGCTTATGCTTTTGGCCAATCAGGGTGCCCAAGGACCCTTCTTTGGGTTTAATCAATTTGCTACAGAGAGTCATAGAACTCAGGGAAATCATTTACTCACATTTCACCATTTATTATAAAGAATTTTACAAAGTTTACAGGTGAATAAAAGTGGCCTGAAGTTCCTTGCCTTTTCCTTGTGCACCAACTCCAGGCACCTCAGTCGTTCAGCTGTCTGGAATCTCTCCAAACCCTGTCCTTGGGTATTTCTATGGAAGCTTCATTATGTGGGTGTGAGTGATTAAATCACTGGCCCTCAGTGATCAGTCCGACCTCAGCGTCTCTCCCTTCCAAGGAGGTCCAGGTAAAACTGAATGTTGTAACCTGTAAACCATGGATTGCCTCCCTGGCCACCAGCCCCCATCTTGAGGATACTTAGGGACCTCCAAGGACCAGC
>NW_003852478.1:2705164-2708833 GCF_000181295.1 Otolemur garnettii
GTGGTAAACATAAGGAACCAGGCCTGTTGTGCTGATGTGCTCATGTAGAGCAGGTCTGGTCTGTGAAAATCAGGTCAACCTAAGGAGGGGTTAATGTAGAGAGGTGGTCAACTATGGAGGTTCTACTGTTTGTATTTCATCGTATCGCAACTCTCAGAGCCAGCAATTGAGCTCTAGAATCATTAAAAACTTGTTTGAGTCTTGTTTTTCTAATCCTCCCCATAACCCCAGTTTCTTTACCTATAAAAAGTATCATAAGTATACTACCCACTCATACAGTTGTGAAGAGTACATTTTTTAAATTGCATAAATTAACTAATATAATTCCTAGAATGTAGTTAATGTTGAGATATGGGGTTGTCAGGTTCCTTGAGCAGAGGAATGGCTCAAATAAAAAAAAAAAAATGAGTGGAAACCGAAGCATCTGAGAACAGAAAGCCATCAGCACAACAAAGAGAAAGTTTAGCCTGGTGTGGAGGCAAAGCGCTGTAATCCCCGCACAGGAAGAGGCTGACAGAAGTGGATTGTTTAGCGAGAGGGAGACCCCCCCAATCTTGTACTACAAATGGAAAAACTAGCCTGGTGGCAGACACCTGTAGCAGCTATTTGGGAGGCTGAAACAAAAGGATGGCTTGAGCCCAGGAGTTTGAGATTACTCTGAGCTCTGATGATGCCATGACAGGCTACCCAGGGCAACAGAGTGAGACTATGTCTAAGAGAGAGGAGAGAGAAAGAAAGTTTAGGGATAGGAAGCAGAGCACATTTCCAGAGAGTAGGAAATGGGTCAGTCCCTCTTCTGAGTGTGAAGAGACAATGATGCCAACTCAAAGCCAGAGTGAAGATGTAATTATCCTCTTTTTCTCCCTTTGAAATTGTGTACCTTGGTCTCTCTGTGTCTCCAGGCACTTTCATCTCTTTTTATTGGTCATCCATTAACCTAGTTACCCCATCCCTGTACTTTTTTCCCTTTTTGATGAAAACTGCTGAGTGCTGATCCTATTGTTGATTTTACCACAGCTCGGGTGTTTGTGGTGGGCAGCCCCCACATGTCCCATGACCAGATGTGGTAACTGTATTTTCTGTAGCACAGGCTTGCTCAGCTGAGCACAGGGTCCTGTATGTCTCTGTGGCCTCTCCAAACTTTCTTATCATCAAGGCCGTGCTTTCCCACCATCCCCCTTGAAGCCCCTCTCTGTTATATTTTAATAAATATTTATTGTATGAAAAATAAATATTTATTGTATGAAAAAGACAAGGCAAGGTCAGAATTAGATATATTTTAAGTACACATGCATATGGATATGTATATTAAAAACACAACAGTCTTGACTGAGAATATTTTCAGAGACTATTATCCTAAGGAAATTTCAAAATGATTGTTTCACAAAGTCCTAACATTTTTATTATATACAGTTGTAATTCTCTCATTTTAGAAAATGTGAACATGAATAAATTTAACTTCAGCATTGGTAAATGACTTTGGGGGTACTCTTGGAAGTTCAGGCCTCAAATAGGAGCATAAGCAAGAAAGACATTCATTTATTTCTTTCCTAAATATATTAAAGGCCCAAAATTCGTATGGAAGCTCCACAGTGCTGGAGACCCAGGTTCGTTCATTAGTCGGGGTAAAAAGACTGAATGTTGCCTTTTTTCATTCATTAGTCAGGATGAGCTATTTGATATTGTTGTTGAACCCCCAAATTCATCCCTCTTACCTGAGGTGCAGGTGCACCCAGACACTGTGACACTGGAGCTTGAAGATGGAGATAATTTACTCAATTTTGTCAAAGTGAGTGGATGGGAAAGGAAGACCTCCCAGATCCACCTTACCAAAGAGATGAAGTAGGGGCATTTATGTGGCTAGGGAATAAGGCAGGGGGCATCTCAAGCATGTCATCTGAGGTGACATCTGTGTTTCTTCAGTCTCAGATAACATCTTGAGCACCCCGAAACTCCCCAAAGAGCTGTGTGTCCTGTGTGTGTCCCCTGACTCACACACGGGCTTGTCACACACACACCCCCTTGTTTCTATCTGGCTTCTGGGTTGGATTTACCCCTCCCCCATTCTTAAAGGGTGGCACAGGAGAATTCTCACCAAACACTGATCTGGATTGCAGTTTTCACCCAGTTTCTCAGGACAGGCAGGACATTGGCTGGGCCCAGCCTGACCCTAGTGTGACAGCAGTCGGACAGACCCAGGGCAGCATAAAACAGCTTTAATGACAGTCTCAAACCTGCTGACACTGTGAGTTGTGCCCTGGAGGAATGCATTTTTTGTTTGCTCTCAGGAAATCCCCCCTGGGCCTCTGGAAGCCTGAGGGATGATTAAGGGTGTTCACTGGGACATTCAGTTATATCCTTCTCAGTACACAATAAAATGTCACCAGACACTGGCTGAGCTCCTGCATTCCAGGATGTACCAAGGAATTTGGAAGGAGATCCCATCTGGAAGACAGGTCTCTGAGAGGAATTTACAGGCGAGATTTCTGAGGATGCAGAGTCCTTGCTTGGAGACACTTTTTTTCCTGCCCAGGGTGGAGAGAGGCTGTTCACCACCCTGTGCCTAGAAACATATTCATCACTATAAAAAATACAGCTAATTATGCTACTGTTATCTCACAGTGACAAAAATCATTGGATTCTCTAGCTAAAGTTGTCTTAGGCAATCACACAACACTGGATTATCTGTTAGCTGAAGAAGGCAGGGTGTGTGCAGTGGCAAACCACCCCTGCTGTGCTCACATTAACGCTCAGTTGAAGTTGAAATGCACATAGATAAAACGAGGGAGGAAGCTCCATGGCTGCAGTAGGTGAAAGAAGATAAACTGGGATTAGATGATGGGTTTTCTGGACCTTTTCCCTGAAACCCACAAGGGCTCTGATTTACATTTTTGGGAATCTTTAAATCTGGCTTATATCTCTTATTCATTATTGTTCTAGCTTATATCTTGGTTAATGTCGTCATCAGATGTGCATTAAGATGTTGCTTTAAAACTGTACACAGGAGTACTCAGATCGAGATAGGACAGCATGCAGGGGGCAGGAGTACTCAGATCCTGATAGGACAGCATGTAGGGGGCAGGAGTACTCAGATCGTGATAGGACAGCATGCAGGGGGGCAGGAATACTCGGATCATGATAGGACAGTAGGCAGGGGGCAGGGGTACTCAGATTGTGATAGGACAGCATGTAGGAGGCAGGAGTACTTGGATCGTGATAGGACAGTAGGTAGGGGGGCGGGCAGGAGTACTCAGATCGTGATAGGACAGTAGGCAGGGGGGCAGGAGTACTCAGATTGTGATAGGACAGCATGCAGGGGGGCAGGAGTACTCAGATCTTGATAGGACAGTAGGCAGGAGGCAGGAGTACTCAGATGGTGATAGGACAGCATGCAGAGGGCAGGAGTACTCAGATCGTGATAGGACAGCATGCAGGGGGCAGGAGTACTCGGATGGTGATACAGCAGCATGCAGGGGGTGGGAGTATTCGGATGGTGATACAGCAGCACGCAGGAGGCAGGAGTACTCGGATGGTGATAGGACAGCATGCAGAGGGCAGGAGTACTCGGATGGTGATACAGCAGCATGCAGGGGGTGGGAGTATTCGGATGGTGATACAGCAGCACGCAGGGGGCGGGAGTATTCGGATGGTGATACAGCAGCACGCAGG
>NW_003852478.1:2709025-2727185 GCF_000181295.1 Otolemur garnettii
TCGGATGGTGATACAGCAGCACGCAGGGGGCGGGAGTATTCGGATGGTGATACAGCAGCACGCAGGAGGCAGGAGTACTCGGATGGTGATAGGACAGCATGCAGGGGGGCAGGAGTACTCGGATTGTGATAGGACAGCATGCAGGGGGGCAGGAGTACTCGGATTGTGATATGACAGCAGGCAGGGGGCAGGCCTAGCAAGTTGGCAACTAACATGTTCACTCCATAATCCAGGAAATAACATAGATCATTTCTCCTCACAGTTTATTGGACAGAAGAGTCTTGGCCTTACCCAACTAGATGAGTCTAGGTAGGCACTACCCGGAATGTTTGGTAGCTCTGCTACAGGCGAGGTTTCCTGAAATCATCACACCATAGCTTCCTTGCAGCCCGAGGAAGTGGAGGTAGGAAGTATAAGGATCACGTGTGGAAGACACACATACCCTTCTATTTAAAGTCCACGGACTTACTTTAGTGAAATGCCTGTATCTACCTGCAAAGATGACTAGAAAATATGGTCTTTATTCTGATGATTGTGCACTGTGCTAACATTTAGGGGTCCAATTACTAAAGAGAACAAATATTGAGAGACCAATTGCAGCCTCAGACTCCAAAATTATTGATAAAATTATACGATGTCCATTAAGGTGAGATCATGTTTAGGAAACATTTGCATTTCTGGCTTCTGAAGTAAATCAAAACTCCAAATTCAAAGCAATCCTGAAGCACTTTCTATGTGTCACCAAAATAAATCTTTTAAATCAATAGTCACTCTAAGGATCTATTTAAATATAGATTTTCCTTTCACTTAAAAGGAATTTCTTCTGAATTACCTAAGCAGCCTAAAAGCTTTTAATGACAAGAAGTCTTACCGATGTCAGTGAAATAGTTCAATACAGGTTAAAGAAAAGAGAAACAGAGACTGAAGCTTTGCCGTTTAGCTCTCTGTGCAGTTACGTGAGGAGAAGACATCCATTAACATTGCTCAGCAGAGATGTGATTTTTTTCTTCTCTCTCAAGAAAAGCCCAATTCTTTGGAAGATACAGTTTAATGGTTCCACAAACTAGTGTTCCAGTTCTGTAACTATATCAAAATCAATGTAAGAGAGAAAATTTTTCATTTATTTCTTCTTTTTGACATTATTTTTAAGAAGACAAGGCAACGGTTGTCAAAAACACTTTCCCCTTTGAAACTCATGCTTAGAATCTATTTTTTACACATTCTTATCATTGACCACCTAAGGATTGAATGAAAGCTAATTGGTAGAAATTATATCCTTTTGCTGACCTTATAACCTCAAAGAATATTTCAGGCAGTATTTCCCACAGTGAATCTGTTATCAAAGAAAGCTGCCCTATCCTTTTACAGTAAGCCTTCTTTCGGGTGGATTTAGAGTACACTGGCTTCTTTCAGAGACCGCTTCCTGTCGTCAGAGAATGCCTAGATTAGAATGCACACCAGTGAACCGAAATGTTACTGTGATTCTAGTGCAAAGTACACAAATGGGGGATTAGTCCCTGTGCGTCGCCGCCCCTTAGTCTAACTCGCTAGGTTTGCTCCACCAACACTTTCTACTCTACACCTGTGATGAGCCTCCGAGATGGCCTGGCCTTATCTTCATTCCGGTGGGTCTCACCTTCTTTAGATTAAGACCCTTCAAACAGGATGCTATCATGTGATGAGACCCAGCTGCCAATGGTGATCTATGAAGTTTTTGCCAGCCAGAACCTGAGGCTAGGACTCTAAATCCACAATGTTCTATTATTCAAAATGGCAACAGGTCACTTCACACCTTTAGTTACACCTGTTGCCTCCCATCATAGGTTTTGCCGTTGCCTCTGAAATGCAGAGGACCATTTGGAAGCTATCTCTTCTACTCAGAGTTCATGTGTTCTGGAAGGTACTCAGTAAGAATGTGTAGCAAAAACTTGAACTGGGGAACAAGGAGCTTTTCCAAACTGAAATTGGCCAGTGGGAGGCAGGAAGCAGAAGAACTTAATAGGGTCATTTCCTCACACTGAGCAACTAGCTGTGCTTGCTGTGTGGATGTAACCAGCTCAGAACTGGAACCCGTTTTCACTCACTCATAAAATATTATCATTTAAGTTTTCACTTCAAACTCTGTATTTAGATCACCTGAGCTAAGATATCCATAACTTAATAGTTTTTTACAATTTTATTTATATCATAAACTCATGCATTATAATCATATATATTTATAGAGTAGAACTTAACGGTTCAAGGCATATCTACGTTGTATAAAATCCAATTCATGTAGTCCGTATATCCCTTACCTAATATATCTATTTTGGGGGGGAGAGATTTATCAGGAGCCTCTCTTCTAGACATTTTGTAAGAGTCAACATTTCCCTGTTGTAACTTGAACAACAGAGTTTATTCTTCCCAAGTGTGACTTTGTGCCTTTTCCCTCCTCCCCTCCCCACCCTCTCCGTGGTTCTCCTCTCCACTCGTGTGACCCTCCGTGTTGTTTTGTTAGATCCCACATATGACTGAGATCATGTGTTATTGATCTTTCTCTGTCTGGCTTTCTCACCTAACATGGTGCTTTCCAGTTTCATCCAGGTTGTTGCAAATGATGCGATTTCATGCTATTTGTGGTTAAGTAGCATTCCATTATGTATCTATGCCAGATATTCTTTTCTTTCTTTCTTTATTTTATTATTATAATTTTTGTCGTTGTTGTTGAGACAGAGTTCTCACATTTTGCCCTGGGGTTGAGTGCTATGGCATCATAGCTCACAGCAACCTCAAATTCTTGGGCTCAAGAGGTCCTCTTGCCTTAGCCTCCCAAGTAGCAGGGAGTACGGGCATCCATCACATCACCGGCCTATTTTTGCAGATGGGGGTCTTGATCTTGCTCAGGCTGGTCTCAAACTCGTGAGCTCAACCAATTCACCTGCCTTGGCCTCCCAGAGTGCTAGGATTACAGCTACCATATACCACATTTTCTTTATCCATTCATCTTTCATCAGACACTTAGGTTGACTTGATATCTTGCCTATTGTAAACAGGGCTTCAATAAACACGGGGTTACAGATACCTCTTCAACATACAGATTTCATTTTCTTTGTATATATACCTAGCAGTGAGCTTGCTGGACTCTGTGGTAGTTGTGCTTTTAATTTTTTGAGGAGCCTCTGCGCTGTTTTCTGTCCTGGCTGTGCTAGTGTTTATAGTCCCAACCACAGCATGTAGGTCCTCTCTCTCATCCACATTCCCAACAACACCCGTTTCCATCCATCTTTTTGCTAATAACCACTCTAACTGGAGCAGAAACTCACTGTGCTTTTCACTTGGATTTATCTCATGATTAGTGATGTGGGACACTTTTTCATAAACTTCTCATTAAGTATGAGCATTAAACAGGTCATTAAGTGGGAAATGTCTAATATCAAATCGAAAGTTTAGTTTAGTATATGGCAATGAGAAGCAGTACAATTACTCAAAGTATGAACTCAAACTATCCGGGCAGTTTTGCCGTCTTAGTGGCAAAGAAGCCTAGAGAGCAAGTGGTTATGAAGTTGCAAAAGGTGTTTTCCAGAGCTTATGAGAACTGAATATTTTTCCTTGTAAGAAGTAGTCTTAGGGATGGCACCTGTGGCTCAAAAGGGTAGGGCACTGGCCCCACATGCTGAGGTGGGTAGCGGGTTCAAAACCAGCCCCGGCCAAAAAAAAGAAGTGGTCTTAAAGCCTGGAGGAAGTGGCAGTCAGCTGGTGCAGCCTGATAAACATGGTGCAGGACAGAGTGTTTCCAAGTGCAGCTCTGTAGTTCAAACATGTCTGTGTGACATGTTTGGTCAAACGCTGGTGGTCTTGCAGGGGATTTGGCTGTCTCTACTGACCAATTTCAGCTGCTTAACTGCAAGTATCTTCATCCAACTGGTGGTGTGGACACCTGCTGTAATCTACTGACCAGATGTCATGAATCTGTAGTGGATAATACCAGGGCTAGATCTCCAGACACCCTCAGCCTTCAC
Source organism: Otolemur garnettii (assembly GCF_000181295.1). NCBI lineage: Eukaryota > Metazoa > Chordata > Mammalia > Primates > Galagidae > Otolemur > Otolemur garnettii. Next base: position 2,713,024 of record NW_003852478.1, read on the forward strand.
TGATGCATATTCAGTTTTAGGCTGTGTTAACACTTCATCTTCATCCAGCCATTGTTACAAACACTTGCAATTGTCAACAAGAAGCCATTCCTCATCATCCATAACAACATGGTCTAGAAACGGTTCACCTTTATGCTGCAACAGCAAAGAAAGGCAAGTTTCTGGATGATTTCTCTTCTGCTGCTCGTTTAATTCATGTGGAATCCATCTATCCAAATCCTTCACCTTGCTAGCTTGCTTTAAGTGGTCCAACGCTGTTGGAATACTGACGTTAAACCTTGCTGCTAATTCACAAATAGGTTGACACAGATTCACTTTCCCTAAAGCTTTCAGCTCATCATTATCCACCTCGGTTTCATTTTGCCCAAATGGTTCATGTTCAAGATTCAAATCAACAGAAGGGAAATTTTTAAACCATTGTTGATGTGCTGTGCAAACGCTTCATTGATGTTTCGAGCTGTCTACACTGCATTAGTTCCACGGCAAAACTCGTATTCGAAGATAACACGTATTTTTGATTTATCCATGGTTTCACAACAATTGCTCCAAAAAATAAAAATAAAATAAACTGAAGGATAATCGCAAGCCAAAATATGTGTTTCAAAGAATGAGGATGTATCTTTTTAACAATAAGATTTTAAAATTTAAAAAACCCCATAAATTGAAGGGTTTCAAGATGTTTTTTATTGCTGAGAAAAAGAGAACTGATACATAATAATATTTTATGATCCTAAATGTCTGAAAATGAAGTCACTTATAACAAATAATAGAGCTGCAGTGAGATTGCTGAGCCCTGGAAGGGCACATGTGTCAGGGCCCTGGACTGGCCAGGTCTCGGGCCTAGCTTAACTAGGTTCCAGATGTGAACTGCTAAGTCACCTTGTTCAGGTCTCTTAAGGTGCCTAAGGGCTATCTACTTTAGCTGCAGAGAGAGAGAGTCATAGAGAGAGTAAAGCAGTCTTAGAAAGATCTCAGTCTTTAGCAGAGCTTGGTAATCTTCAGCAGAGAGACGCTGTGCTGGTATTCTGCAGGCAGAAGAGGAGACAGAGTTAGAGTAAGCAGGTCCGTGATAGAATGTGCATGCTACCTTCTCCTCCAGCCTAATATAAGACTGATCTCGTGCCTCTCAACACCACAGGTGCAGAGACTGCCAGTTCACCACTGCTCTCATCTCACGAGCTCTCATGCTTGTTAAGAGAGCTAACTCCCTCTCCATGCCCTTTCACCAATGTGTTCCATTATTGAGCTATACAGGTATTTCTTATAACCTCAATCCTCCTGGCCATAGGCTATACAGGCTTCTACACACATGCACTGTGGACTCAGGTGAGTATATGACACCTGTGGCATCAGGCATCCCCCAAACACACCTGGCAAGAAAGTGAAGCCAAAAAGCAGCTGATGGTCAAGGCTGTGAAACTCTTGCTGAAGGCCGTAAACCCTGCCCAGAAGCTGCCTGCTGAGAAGCTGCCTGCCGAGAAGCTGCCCACCGCTGAGCATCTGCCCAAGGTCTAAGCTGGAGACCGCTGAGGCTTTTCTCTCTGAGCTGGAAGCTCTCCTGGGAGACCAGCAGGACAATTCCTGCCGATCTGCCTTCCAGGGAAAATACAGATCCGCTGGTGCAGTCAGCACGGCTGTTTGAAGAAGGGCGGGCATTTCCTCTGAGAACAGCAGTTGTTCTTCATTTTCCAGAGAATTTGGGCCAACCTGGCCTGAGCAAAAATGGAATCGTTTTTGGCCCATCTAAATGAGGAGGCCAGAGTTGCACCTGCTCTCAGGCACAGGCTGGGACGCTGGTATAAATGACACCCTCCCATGGGTTTTCCTCCACTAACTCGCCAAGTTTGGCTCTTCTTCAGCCTGGGTGCCGTCTACAACACGCTGCAAAGCCAGCAACAGGGCAGCGATGGACACGCCATGTTCTTCAGCTGTGATTCTCTCAAGGATGAGGATCTCGTCCCCCATAGGACACGCAGGGAAATCTCAAGTTTCTCACTGGTTTAAATTCGATACCAATTCTAAACACAGATCTCTGGCAGGAAAACGTGGTAATCAGTTGGCTTGGGGCCTTGTTTTAGGTCAGATTTCCCAGAAGGAAAGGCTGAGAGCAAGGACCCCCGTGGAAGGGATTAAGGCTGTACTTCTGAAAGCGGAGAGGGAAGGGGCGGAAACCAAGTCGGGATGTGAGCTCAGCAGAGCACAGAAAGAGCCACCTTTAGCCCTTTCCTGCAGGGGAATTGGGTATATAACTGACTCCTATGCTTCTAAATTAATGGCCATAGATAAACATAAATTCCATACTTTCTGTACAGTGGCTCCGAGGCCTGTCTCCTGAGCGGCAGTCTGAGATGCAGGCAGGTAGGAACAAATGCCCCCAGCAGGCTGGGCAGGCCGCTCACAGGAGAACAGAGGGATTGGAGCGCGTAAGCAGCTCGCTAAGGGCATGAAGAGGTAGCCGGGGTCTTACCCTGATGAAAACCGGGCTGCATTTCGCCAGCATGTAGATAAAAGGAATGTTGTAGGTGGCACAGAACCAGAAATGGCCACTACAGTCTCCAGATTAAATTTTGGGAATGAATCAAAATAATCTTTAGTAAAATACCGAATAACCGGTTAATAATAGTAATTTTGGTTTTATATTTTAAATGGTGGTATTACTGAATTAAGCAGTGACTGTGGGGTGAAATGAGCAGAAGATTTAGAAAGCAGTTCTGCTTTCAGCCTCTCATTTGGAGCGTAAATTCGGAGAAATTAATTAACCTTTCTAAGACTCAATTTTCTTATCTGCAAAGCGAGAATTAAAATAAGACCTCCTTCCCTAATTTCAGTGAAGATCCAACGAGATAATAAGTGCAAAGAGGGTTTGTAACTGTAACAATGTTTGGAATGTTAATGGGCCCACCTTCCCTATTAGCCTGTAAATACCTGATGGCCTTGACCTTACCTCCTCTCCTGTCCCCAGTGCTCAGCCTACTACTTACACATAATTCACACGCCTTGGAGACTTAATCAGGAAAAAATTATATCTGGCTGGCTGGAGTGTTGCTTTGGCAGCTATATACTCAAGGACTTGATTGTTCTAGACTAAAATTTTCATTTTGATATTTTTTGAGGCCAAATCATGACCTTTATAATGAGCCAAAAGAAGGACTATGGGAGCAAAAAATGACTTTTTCACCTGTTTTACATTTCATACATTTTGTCTTATTGAGAAAGAATAATGGCTCGGTGCCCATAGCACAGTGGTTATGGCGCCAACCACATACACTGAGGCTGGTGGGTTCAAACCTGTCCGGCCAGCTAAACAACAATGACAACTGCAACAAAAAAATAGCCAGGCGTTGTGGTGAGTGCCTATAGTCCCATCTACTTGGGAGGCTGAGGCAAAAGAATCACTTAAGCCAAGAGTTTAAGGTTGCTGTGAGCTGTGACACCACAACACTCTACTGAGGGCAACATAATGAGACTCTGTCTCAAAATAATAATAATAATAATAACTAGACATAAGTTCTAAGGTGCCTATAGTCTACTGGGAGGCTGAGGCAAGAGAATCCCTTAAGCCAAGAGTTTGAGGTTGCTGTGAGCTGTGACACCACAACACTCTACTGAGGGTGACATAATGAGACTCTGTCTCAAAAAAAAAAAAAAATAATAACTAGACATAAGTTCTAAACATTCAGTGCAGGCATCAGCTGTCAGATTTCTTCAGAAAATCAAGTTTGTATGTGTCTGGAAGTAAAATGTCATCAAAATGGTCTTGAGAACAAGGGGAGGTGGAAGATATTGGGGAGAGAATAATAAATAAGAGATTCCATGACATTGTACTAGCTAAATATGCAGACTTCAGAACCAGGCTATCCTGGGTTGCTATTTCTCTCTGCACCTCAATATCCTCAGCTATAAGAGAGGATAAAATAAGAGTGTTCTCATAGATTATGATGAGGACTAGTAGTTTTAAAACATATAAAGCACTTTGTCATTGCATATGTCTTTTTTTCCCCAGGAATGTTTATTGCTTGCCTGAAATTATCAGTAGATAAAAGACATTCACAACACGGCAGACTAACTATGACCATTAACTATAAAATATTACAGCACCTGTAAAAGCAAAGACAATTAAAAATAAAATGTTGTCCATTGTACCCAAAGCAACCTCTAGATGCAGTGCCAACCTACCAGAATTTCAGTGTCATTCTTCACAGATAGGGAAAACAATTCTAAAATTAGTATAGAACCACAACAGACCTCAAACAGCCAAAGTAATCTTGAGCAAAAAGAACAAAGCTGGAAGCATCACATTACCTGACCTAAAAATATATTACAAAGTTTATAATAATCAAAACAATCAGGTAGTGGACACAGACACATCAGCCAACAGAGTAGGGTAGACAGCCCTGAAATAAACCATGCATCTATGGTTACTTGACTTTCCACACAGATGTCAAGAAGCCACAGTGGGGGTAGGACAATCTCTGCAATAAAAGGCACTGGGGAAAGTGGCTGTCCACATGGAGGATAATAAAACTGAGCACTTATCTTATGCCATATACAAGAATCAACTCAATGGGGTGGCGCCTGTAGCTCAAAAGGGTAGGGCCGGAGGTGGCAGGTTCAAACCCAGCCCCGGCCAAAAAAGAAAGTATCAAGTGAAAATGAATTAAAGACTTAAATGATGAACCTGAAATGGTAAAACTACTGAAACTGCCAATAAAAAGGTAAAGGTATAAGATGAGAATTATGGTAGGGCCCAAAACTCTGCAAAGGCACAGGCACACCTGCAGCTCGTGATCATAACCTGGTTTGTACCCACACCTTTTCTGCTTTCCCAAAAGTGCTACTCAGGGGTCACGGATCTGCTGCTGATAAAAATTCTTAACTTTCTGTGTAGATAACATCAACCTTGTGAAACCTAAGGCTAGTTTTTGGTATATCTTCCAGGCCCTGCATTCCAAAATAACAGCTGACCCACCTGGACCAGTGGCCCATACCAAGGAATAGACTCAACTGGTATTGAAACCCCTACCCAGGAACTGGCTCAGCAATGGAGACAATGTCTAACCCCTGTGGTTTTTGCCTCAAGTAGTAGATCCAATTGCCTAGCCTTTTGGCCCCCAAATTGTCTTTAAATACCCTTTCTCCAAAGCTTTTCATGGCACCTGTGATATTAAACCCTTTCTTTGCTGTGACACCTGCTGTCTTAGTGTGCTGGCTTCCTCCTGGGCAGGGGACAATGAACCTGGTTGGGTAGTCACATTACTAGAAGAAAACACTGGAGAAAAATGATAACATTGGTGTGGGAAGTAATTTCTTGGATATGACCCCAAAATGCAAGCAACAAGAGCAATAATCAACAATTTCTCATCAAGCTAAAAACCTCTGCATAAAAAAAAAGAAATAATCACCAGAGGAAGAAGACAACTCACAGATGGGATGAAAATATTTGCAAATCACACATCAAATAAAAGTCTCTGAATGAGAGAAGGAAAAATTTCCCCTTTGTCCCTAGAAGTTTCACTGAAAGATTAACTGACAATAAGGCCGATGATTAAGAGAAAGACATTTCTCTTTATTTCTGGGCATGTAGGAAGAATTACAGAGTGATTGCCAATATCCCAAAGAGGCCCAGAGTTTTATGTGGGGAAAGAGAAGGGGAAGATGAGGAATATAGGTAATTCTGGCAATAAATAATTACTAGGGAAGATGAGTAGGTACGTGGGAGAATGAATGGAGGAAACAGATGCATTTGTGAAAGGTTCTGGATCCAAAGATAAAATCATTCCCGGATGCAAGATGAAAGGAAAAGGGAGATCCAATTCACGCAATTAAAGTGGCTTTTATTCCACCTGGAGTGTAGGTGGGGTGAGATTCCTGACTAGGGAGAAATCCACATGTGGGCCCTGGTGGACGGGACTTAAAAGGCTAGGGCAGCCAGGATTGGTGGCATTCCTATTTCCTGGGAAGGACATGAGCGTGACCCTGCCTGGGCGGGGCAAGTGTATTTGGGCAAGTACACCTGATTCTATCAATTTGTAAATGATTTTCTTTAGGAATTTAGTAAATCTCAGAGACAAGTATTATTTCTAAAATGGATTGGACAAGGTCTGGTTCTTGATTCTTGATCTTCTTTCCTATAATGAATATTGAGGTAAAAGAGAGGGGAAGAAAGAAATTGTATTTCCCAGGTGGGTCTGGCTCTCAGGCAGATAAAGATGATTTTAGGAGGGGTGATAGTGTGGTGGGGGGAAGGTCAGAGAGACTTGGAGGCTTCTACAGTCAACTCAGTGTGTCAAATTGCCATATTGGGGAGCAAAAATATTTCTAATTCCCTTCAGCTCACATCCAAAATACATAAGAAACTCAAACTACCCACTAATAAGAAAACAAGTATAGTCTCTGGGTTATTGTTTGGGGTCAGGGGTCCTGGTTTCCCAAGCCCAGTTGACCTAGTTTTGATTGCTCAGCAAAACTAGAAAGTTCGGCTGGAGCAGAAATGGAAGCAGGAAGGGGCTGGAAGAGACAGGAAACCCGGAGCAGCACAGACAGCAGGAAAAGGAAAAGAGGGCGCAAAGGGGCTCCTCCTCCTGGTACGAACATCCTCTTCCTCTCCACTTGACCTTGTCTCTAACCCTTTCATTGCTCCCTCTGCACCCCCAGGCAGCTCCCTCCTTTTGTAGTGGTGATTGACTGTCCTCCCCCTCTCTTGGTGGTTGGCAACCTAGTTACCTCAGACCCACATTCTTTTCCCCTTGGGGGGGCTGATGTAACGGCATTCCCATAATGTGTCCATGGCCTCACCAAACTTCCTTATTCAGCTGGCCAGGCTGTCTTCCCATTTCCCTTAAGCCTCTTACTTTGTCCCTTCTCATTCATGAACAAGGCAGGGGCTACAGGCGTGTTCATAGCACGCTGCTGACCAGTCACAGTAACCCAGTAACGTGGATAGTTTCTGTGTAAAATTGCTGGTCAACAATGTATTAAGTTGAATTTGTATGTAAGTTGGAATAGTTACCTGTCACCTGCAGTAGCCTCTTTGTGTGAGTCATAAATCAATTTGATGTTTGTAACTCAGAGACTTACTGTAATAGCACCCATCAAAGTACAAGTTGTATGTGAGTCAGGTGTTTGCAACTCAGGGACTGCCTATAATCCTATTTAAAAATAAGCGAAATACCTGGATAGGCATTTCTCAAAAGGAGACATACAGATGGCTTTGTATGCCTTATATGAAAATTTTTTCAACATCTGTAACCATCAGAGAAATACAAATTAAAATCACAATAATCACTTGATATTTGTTAGATGGTGAGGATGTGGAAAAAAAGGGAATCCTGGTACAAGTTAGTAAGAATATAAACCAGTACAGCCATTATGGAAAATAGTATGAAGATTTTTCAAAAATTAAAAATAGAATTACCCTGTGATCAAGCAATCCCACTTCTGAGTGTATTTCCAAAGAAATTGAAATCAGTAAGTCGAAGCTCTGCGCTTTGCAGTATTATTCACAATAGCCAGCATATGGAAACGAAATTTCTATCAGTGGATTATTGGATTTTTAGAAAGGTGGTATAAATGCACAATGAAATGTTTAAAAAGAAGGAAAATCTGTCATTTGTAACAATGAGGATAAATCTAGAGAAAATTATGATCAGTGAAATAAGCCAGGCAGAGAAAGACAAATACCAGGTGATATCATTTCTATGTGGAATCTGAAAGTGTCACCTTCAGCTGCCCATCCACCTGGTCCCTCTGCCAGCTGCCCACAAGCACGAGGAACTAAACCCATCACAGACACTTCTGTTGATAAAAATGAGGATCAAGTTATATTGATAGGTAGTTTCTATTTTGGTTGCTGATACAATGCTATCTTTCTTTTTCTAATATTATTTTGTAATTCTTTTTTATATAGGAATATATATAGGAATATTCTTTTTTATATAGGAATATAATTGATTTTGTGTAGTTATTTTGAAGTTAGCTACATTGCTGAATTTTTCTATTGTTTTTGGTAACCTGCAAGTAACTTGTACCTCGAAAGTAAGGAAATTTGTACTTTTTTTACAAACCATTGGGAGTTTTAAATTATCATAATTGTACTAGCTAGGATCTTCAACTTTACTTGGAATAGTGGTAATGAGTACCCTTACCTCGTAATTGATTTATAGATAATGCTTTTGTTTCCTCATAAAATTGATATATTTGTCCCAATGTTATCTTCAATGATTATGTCAATGTATTGCCTATAGTTGATGTTCTGTAAATATTCATGGAATAAAGGAGCCTGAAATAAAAAAAAAAATGAGGATCAGGAAACAACTAAATCATACCTTTCTTAAGTAATATCGACTTTCAATTACCTAGCTTTCAAACCCTAAAGTTTGATGGTTATTAAAATAAGGATAACGATGCCTTCTTTACTAGGTTGTTATGCTTAGAATATTTGTGATGTAGTATGTTAGTCCAATTTCACTAACATTTTCTCATGAGTTTGCTTTTGTTGCCATTATTCTCTTTTGTTTCAATCTTGATAATACATATTTATCAAAATTTCACCAAATTTCTTGGTTTCCCTAGGGACATTTGCTTACAATTTGATTGTGATTATGACTAGATTAGGTAACACTCAAACTGTCAATTTAAAAGATGAATAAACACAAAGGAATTTAAATAACATAAAAATCTTTCTTTGTTACCTAAGTGTCCACGAAGCTAGCTCCAATCAATAAAAAGACCCCTAAAGGCATCAGAAAACTAACAAAAAATACAAACAGCCAACTGGCAGAAAAAGAAACTTCAATCAATAAAACTGCATAAAAAGACAAAGAGCATCACTAGTGATTAGAAAAGTGCAAAGTATGACCACAGCTATATAGCCTCAGCCAAACTGGCAAACATTATATACACAGCAGGCATTGAATATTATATGACAAAGTAATAACCTGTAGGAATTCCTCTTCGAGGGAGTGAAAACAAAAGTACCAACTCTAGAAACTCTTGTAATGGTTAAGTTAACATATTAAAAACACTGAGAAGAGTGCCTAGCACATATTAATATCTGAATAATTCTTTAAAATGTTTATTCATTTGAATATATATTTAAACATATATACACATCCAATAATGTTGTGTATATATATTTTAAATATCCATGAATTTTAATACAAAGGCTATAAAGTCTCCATTTTTTATAATGGCTGAATAGTATTCCATGGTGTACATATACCACAGCTTGCTACTCGATGCCTGGGTTGGAAACATGGATGGAAATGGAACACATTATTCTTAGTAAAGAATGGAGAAGCTTGAATCTTATGTATTCAATTTTGATATGAGGACAATTAATGACAAGGAGAGGGGGTGAGCAGAGAGAGGAAGAAGGAGGGAGGAGTGGGGAAGGGATTAGCAGAGAGAGGGAAGGAGGGAGGACGGTGGGGCCTTGGTGTGTGCCACACCTTTGGGGGGCAAGAAACGATTGTAAGATGGACTTTACTTAACAAATGCAATCAGCGAAACCTGGTTTCTTGTACCCTCAATGAAACCTCAACAATAAATAAAAAAAAATGTATTTTCATGCTAATAAATGAAAGTGGGATTATATTAAGGGTAGAATTTGTGTAAAAAGGAAAAGCAGGGAAATAAATGACGTAAAATGCAAAATATGAGAGATTTGTGAAGGCTGATGTTGAACTTGGCCTGTGGATAGAAGCACACAGTGAACTGAACCAGCTACGCTTGAGATCGAAATAGAATGAATCTGCTATTTTAACTCCAATAAGCTTTTTTAAGACAACCTGGCACAGTTAGTTGGAATAAATATTTTGCAAAATCACTGACATCAAAATTCATATTTAATTATGTTTCTAGGGAATGTGCTCGAAATATGCTACACACTCCATATAATTAATGTACACTAGCATACCAAATAATGCACAAGAGAAATTACTGAGCCCAACTTCCTATAGAAATATGACAACTGCAGGTTTAATGTGATGGTAACTGTACAATAATCTTGTGAGAAATCATATAAAGATACACCACTAAAATTCAGTGTTTGTTGATCTCACACAAGAACACATACATGAGAAATTTCTGATTGTAAAACAAATTATTTTTCAGGTTTGTAGAAAGGAAAAGGGACACTGGAGTTGCCCTGTTAGAATGTAAGCTTCCCCTAAGTGGTATTTTTTTTTTTTTTTTTGTAGATTTTGCCAGGGCTGGGTTTGAACCTGCCACCTCTGGTATATGGGGCAGGGGCCCTACTCCATGAGCCGCAGGTGCCAACGTGATGTGGTACCTTTTTAAAATAGTTTTCACTATATCACCTGTAAGGAAACCTGGTACTTAGGTGCTTAATTATTATCTGTTAAGTTGAAGAAGAGATATTGCAAGGAGAGACATTAACACTTCCTTCACTGCTGTATCTTGTTTGAATATTTCAGAGCAGGACGTCTCCTAAGGATCCAATGTCATTAGTTGGTGGATAAGGCGCGTAATCACAGAGCTTGATGATCTGTGTCTCTTCCTGCCTTTGCTGAGATGCCCAATTAATGAAGCTTGACAGACACAAATCCTTTCTGCCTGCAGCCAATAAATAATGACCCTAGTGGCATATTAAAAGTCTTTGGATGCAATGGATGGAGCTGAATTCTGTTTGTTTGTTTTAATCCATTACCCAAAAGGGATACACAGAGAGCTCATCGAGAATGGAGTCACCCCTCATTTCCCACTGTGGGCCAGGTTATGTAAAGACAAGGTGATAAGATTTCTGCTATAACGTTTTGAGTACATTATGTAGTTCGTCTTGATTTTGTTGTGAGTGGTAACAATTTGTTGAACCTTCACCAGCCTCTTCTCTGTGGTAGGCAGGACTTTGCTGTGACCTCAGTGGGACTCAGCTCACCATCCCTGAAGCTTTAGTCAGAGACTCCTGTGGTAGGTGCCACCTTCCACACCTGTGCCACTCAGTATTTAATGAGTGAACAAGAATCAGAGAAAACCTCCTCTCCCACATCTGTAGATTCAGTGTGGCAGGTCCTGGTCTTGCCAGTTTGGTGAACCTTGATCATCAGCATTTCCCAGGCCACGCCCCTTTCCAGTCAGCCTGATCCCCATCCTGATCTGTGATTGGTGAAGCTCGGTTATCTGCATTCCCAGGCCACACCCCTTTCCTGTCTGCCTGATTCCCATGCTGATCTGTGATTGGTGAACCTTGGTCATTTGCATTCCCAGGTCACGCCCCTTTCCAGTCTACCTGATCAGGGGATGCTGATCTGTGATGGGGGATCTGTGCTCTGACCTGACACATTCTCTGTGTAAACATGTTTACTCAAGTTTTCTTTTCAATTAGCAAAGATTAGCAGCTCCAGAATATATCCCAATAAGGAAGTTTTTGTCTTAATTTGTAACTATAATAAATTGAATTTTTTTTCCTAAATAAGAGTGATCACTGTCCCAAGCATCAATATTTGGAGCAGACAAAACTTCAGAGCTATTTTTCATTAAAAATTTCTTCAGAAATACATAACAATAAAATGTTATTTTGCACTTGATCAAATGTAAACATTAACCATCTTACCTCCGTACTCTTCCTATGCAATTACAGAACATAAAAAAATGGTTTGGAAATTTCTTCACTACATAAATCTGACTTATTAAGTGTGCACAAGTAATATAATAAACTTAATATATGTCTATATATCACTTAACAATTATGCAGTAATAGCAATGATTAAAAACCAGTAATAATAGTAATAGGTTTTTCTTCTGAAATATTATCTTAGAATCAATGAAACCTGTTTTAGGGGTATCTTTTTATTTACTTATTTATTTGTTTATTTTTAAATCATAGCTGTGTACATTAATGCAATCATGGGGTACAATGTGCTGGTTTTCTATGCCATTTGAAATATTTTTGTCAGACTGGTTAACATAGCCTTCACTGCATTTTCTTGGTTATTTATACTCTACATTTAGTAAATTTCACACCTACCCTTGTAAAATGCACCGTAGGTGTATTCCCACCAATCACCCTCCTTCCACTCATCTTTTTCCATCCCCTCCCCTCCCTTTTCTCCTTCCCCTTATTCTTGGGCCATAGTTGGGTTATAGTTTTCATATAAAAGCTATAAATTGGTTTCATAGTAAGACTGAGTACATTGGATACTTTTTCTTCCATTCTTGAGATACTTTGCTAAAAAGAATATGTTCCAACTACATCCATGTAAATATGAAAGAGGTAAAGTCTCCATCTTTTTTAAGGCTGCATAATATTCCATGATGTACATACACCTCAATTTATTAATCCATTCATGGGTCGACGGGCACTTGGGCTACTTCCATGATTAGCGGTTATGAATTGGGCTGCAATAAACGTACTCTCCTAGTGGACAGTAGCATCCCCTACCACTAAGCGTTGGTGTGAGAATAAAACTTGGTGCGTGTTAATGTGAAACAGGTTCACTGTGCACTGGTTACCTAATTGTCTGAGTCCAGTGAAACATAAAACCCACACACTCAAGCTATATGAAGCAGCAAGGGACTACAGAATCCTAGGACTCATTGTGAGCCTGACCCCTACGACTCAGGCAATCAGCCCAGGCTGGACAGAGCCTCATCTGTGTGCATTCCATTTCACTGCATCAGAGAGACCCCAAAAAGCAGCTTTCTCTGGGCTTTGTGACACCACTGAATGATGCAGTTTGCTGGGCTGAAGCCTACAGCAGTCCCCAACCTTTTTGACACCACCAGGGACTGGTTACCTGGAAGAAATGTTTCCAGGGACAGAGTGGGATGGAGCAGGAGACAGAGGCAGTCAGCCGTGATGCTCTGCGGTGGCCCAGTTCCTCACAGGCCACAGAGCAGTCCTGGTCCACAGGCTAGGAATTGGGGACTGCAAAATTAAAGGACATGTGTTTCTCGGGATTCCAGACAGGAACAGAGGGAAGCTGCTACTCTGGTCTCTTTCCCCTCATCTTAGGGTATTCCATTTCCAGCACATTCTACAGTTGGTTCTGACAGCTATGAGCAGGAAAGGGGAGAGAATTGAGTTGGTCCAAGGCCACCTGGAGAACTGCCCTGAAGTTCAGTGCTCGAGATATGCTACAAATTCCATATGATTAATGCACACTGCATACCGAATAATGCAGAAGAGAAAATACTGAGCCCAGCTTCCTACTGAAATATGACAACTGTGAGTTTAATGTGATGGTAACTGTACACAGTTAGGGATTATATTATTGATACGAATGTGGGGCATGGTGTGCAGCCTCTCGTTGGTTCTCTGTGAAGTTAGACAATCTAACAATTCTCTTTGTCTGTTAAAACACTAACCCAGCTGTGGAGCTGATAAGGTCTCGTCTGTCGGCTGTGGTGGATATTAACACTGGTTACAAAACATCATGCCCGTCACATCCTGCTGCAGAGAGAAATAAATGACAGAGTGTTCCTGTTGAATGGTTTAGTGCAGTTCACCCTTTTATTCAAAACCAAGGTCAGGATTTTCTGTAGTCAGGGTGGCAGGATAAATTTTGCTGTTTTTTTTTCCAATAGGTAAGCTGTAAGTAGTATTTTTTATACTGATGTTAGTGTTGGAGCCTCTGTCTTTTGAATAAAAATTCAGGCTGGAAGGTTTATGTTATGCATTCACTTGTTTATTTAATGTGTGTTATAAATTATTCTACCGCCATGTTATCTAATAAATCATATCGTTAGATGTTTATCTCAAGATTGCAAATTATTTTGCAGGCGACTCTTAGGAAGTTAGAGAATTTCTATAAATAATACACCAAGTATTTCTGAATAACAAAATTTAGAAGAAATATAGAGTTGACATGTTTTTAATTCCATTTCTGAGAGAATAAAAGTCAAATAAATTCCAACAGGTCAAAATGACTCTCACAGCCAGACCTGTATATCAAAATGAGGCAGATTTTGAATTTAGAAAAGATTCATTTTTTACATTTCAATCAGCTAAAGATTCTTGCTTTCCTACCGTCATCTAAAATATGGGAAACATCCAAATTCTTAGCTAATGTGTATGACATCTGGGAACAATAGGGAGAGATCAGAATAGGAACTTAAATACATTTTACCTAATATTCTAATGTAAAACGATCTGAAGTGGTGGAACCAACATACTTTACTGGGGAGAAAAGTTCACAGTTTCC
>NW_003852478.1:2727488-2736011 GCF_000181295.1 Otolemur garnettii
ATGGAGACAAGACATAGTCCAGAAAGGAGGAAGTGTATTATTTTGATAAAAAAGTAAACCCCAGTGATAAAGAAATGAGAAATGTACATTGAAAAAATATTAAAAACTAATTTTTATCATTCAAAGTAGCATATATAAGGAAAAATATGAGTATACTTCGTAAGGCGTTTATGCTGAAAAGACCATTTTTGCGTAATGCTAAATGTAGATTTATAATAAATATTTTACAAATTATTTTGGCAATAAGTATCATGAGAATGAAAATATTTTATTATCTGTTCTAAAAATAAAATCTTGTAAGTTGCAATTTTGCTTTTACAACTTAAAGCATTAAGCAAATGATAATGTAACCTAATTTGTGCAATTAGGTTATTGGCAGTTTAGGTGATTCCAAATATGTGAGATTGTGGAAAGAGCATTAAATTGGAAAGATGAGAAATCATCATGCAGTTTTGATTTTGTGTTTTAGGCAGATATTATGAATCCATTCTGTGTCAGACGCTGGGCTAATTGAGAGCTTACAATAGTTAGCCAGGACAGATTAAACACCCCACCTCAATAGAGCCCACAGTCTAGTGGATAATACACATTAGAAAATATTTGTGATGCACCATTATCATTGGTAAGTGGTATTTGTTGGGGAGGGTACGGGGAACTAAGGCTGTTGGTATGCAGGTGTTATCAGTGACATTTGAGTGACCTGTAGTCTGTAGGAGTTAGATTTAAGGGAACAGCAATTCCATGTAGAGCAAAAAAAGATCCTTAAGGAAGCCCAGCGGCATGGCGAGGTTGGTAAAGTTGGGCATTGTACTTGAGGAAAGGGAAGAAGGATTTGAGCTGGGTGATCAGAAGTGACCAGATCAAGCACAGCCTTAGAATGGAGTGTGAAGATTTGTTTGAGGCAATGGAAATCTACTTTGGGGTTTTACAGAAAGAAGAGGGCATTTTTGAATGAGTAATCACTCGTTAATAAAGAAAATAAATATAAAAGTTATGATACTGTTAAGTAGGTGTTAGGGCAAAGGAGGGGAAGAGTGGGGCAGCTGACGTAGAGAAGTCAATTTTACTTAACCTTGAGCTTCACTTGGGTCCTCAGGCAAATAAAGATGTCAAGCTGGATGGACTCAAGGGACCTTTCTGATAAAATAAGTAAACAAACAAATTGATTGGACGGTGTTCAGCTGATATACAACAATAAAAGGAACATCCCAGCTCTATCAGGGTCATTCAGAGAGTAACGCAATGAAACTTTGACTTAACACATAACTGTGAGGGACCAGGCTGCAAGAATTTGAAAGAGAAAGATGAAAAGCAGCCAGGAGAGGAGAGCTAAGGAGCTGAAAGGTCTTGTCGGAGCCGCATCCCAGGGGCTTATTTGTGAAGGTTACCAAGGGAAAGACGCAAAGTCAAACAGTGTGAAGTTTTCATCAGAGAACCCCACACGGCGTGAAACTGCCTCCTTGCAGATTCACACACAAACTTAATTGCAGAGGTATTTCCTTTGCATTTGTAGAATGTTTTCCCCTTTATCAGGAATCCTTCATCAAAGCAAAATGAGAAGCCTGTCACCCAGTCTAGAGAGGGCGTCTTCTTCAAGGTCAATTTTCCAGCCCTTTGCTCTGTGTGTGCCCAGCTTAACGGGAAAGAAGTTGCAAAGGGAGGCGTTTGGTTCTCTTAAGTTACTGTGGAGAAAAATCAGAATAAGAATTTTCCTAATAACAACTGAAAAGACTATGCAAGCTTTTGCATGTTTAGTGGTGATGAAGGAAGAACGGGGTCAGACCCCGCTCCCCCACCCGGCCTTCTGGTTCCTTCCTCCTCCATCTTAGTTTCCCTGCTACATTGATGCTTTTCCCCAGAAAGGGCCAATCAACTTGTTTCCACTGGATTGTCAAAATGCCCTCCTCCCACTGATTCCAGGGCTGGGCCAGCCCCTGCTTGGTCACGCTTCTCTGCATTCTGCCGTGTTTATGCTCATGGGAGTTATGAATATGTGCATTTACAAATTATATACAAATCACAAACTTTAGAGGATCTTTAAGAATCAAATAATCCAACATCTTTATCCTTACTGCTAAAGCGACTGAGTAACAAGTCTGCAGCATTCTCTGCCTTTTCAACCAAAATTAAAGAAATAGGAAAGGCTCACTACATAGCAAGTCCCCAAATCCTGAATCACTACATAGCAAGTCCCCAAATCCTGAATCGCTACATAGCAAGTCCCCAAATCCCGAATCACTACATAGCAAGTCCCCAAATCCTGAATTGCTACATAGCAAGTCCCCAAATCCTGAATTACTACATTGCAAGTCCCCAAATCCTGAATTGCTACATAGCAAGTCCCCAAATCCTGAATCACTACATAGCAAGTCCCCAAATCCTGAATTAGGCCCCGTCAGTGCCTCCATCCCTCTGTGACCCTGGTGGGATCATCACTCACCATGCTGAAGTGGAGGAGTGAAAATTCAGTGGTATTTTGTTTGTGTAATGTTCTAATTTCCATGTTAGGGTTTTCCTAATTTTTAGAATAGACTTCTGCCTCTATCTTTGTAGAATTTTTTAGCCTATGTGGTTAAGATATAATTACTGATGAAAATGGAAACAAAACCCATAAGTTTTGACAAGCATTACAGATGTCATCGATCTCTTTATTCTGTGGTCACCACAATTTTAATCTTTGTGCTCGTCTAACATTTCCGCTTGTACTTCGACTTGTTTTCATACCAGAGGCCTCTCCACGGAAGGACCCCGTCCTCCTCATGTTTGTATTCCGGACATCTTACACTGTACATAGCAAATATGTGGCTGAATAAATACTTGCAGGGTGAATCTTTATTAATTGAAGAAACAATGTTCCCTGTTTTAAAGAAAGGCATTATAAAAATAACATACACACTTATACATCACAGACCTATTTCCAATATATGCCAATTTTAGAGCTTTTATGCTTATCAAGAACTGAAAAAAAATTGAGAGAATGGATATGGGGCCTTTAGTGAGTTCCAGATTTTTTTACACACGACTAGGAGATGATGGCAAACTAGACTAGATCTCTTAAATTGTGTATCCTCTCACTTATTAGAGAATTGCAGGGGTGTCCAACCCACCACCTGCAGGCTGCATGCGGCCCAGCCCAACACAAAATCGTAAACTTACTTAAAACATTGTGAGTTTTTTGGTGGAACTCCATTGCACGGTTCTCGAGTGTGAGCTCTGTGGATGACAAGGTCCTGTCCCAGTGTCACGTGAAGTAACAGCATGTGTGCTCTTGCCGTTTGCTCACCCGGGTGGCTTCAGTTTTACTGGGCTGGGCAGCTCCCAATATATTGTCTTCTCAGCACAGTGAAATTGACCCCATCAGATGCTCCCTGGGCTTGTGGTAACTTGGCAACACAGAGATTATCAATAACATCTCAACCTACCACCCCAACACTAGCGCTTCACTGTCATTTAGAAGTCAGGGAAGCATTCTTAGCTGATTATTAAGGGTACTTGGCAGGGGCACCTACGTACCACCTGCCGGCTTCACTGTGGGCCCTTTGCCTCACCCTGCCTTGGCAGCCGAGGGCCCAGACCTTGCTTTCTAATTTTTCTCAGTTTATTTTCATAATAGAAGTAAATATTGACCTTTATCTACTACTTGTTTTTAATACCACCATGGCTTCTGTGATATCTTAAAAGAAAACAAAACCCAATAAAAGAAAAATTACAGATGAAGGAAGATGGTTCAATGAAGAATGGATAGATGACTAATTTTTGCCAGGGCAAACAACATTTGATTAAATTTTCAAAGACCATAATTTGAAAAGCCATCATATGCAAAAAAAGTGCTGTCAAATTTGATGCCTATGAAGGGTTGTGTAGTAAGGACAGAATATCAGAGCTGAAAATATCTGTCTTCTCAACAAAAACTATTTTTAAAAGTTACAACTCAGAGTCCACTGTAACGAATGATTTTTTTTTTTTTTTTTTTTGAGACAGAGTCTCACTTTGTCACCCTGAGTAGAGTGTCCTGGCATCACAGCTCACAGCTCAACCAATCAAAACCTCAAACTCTTGCCTCAGTCTCCCAAGTAGCTGAGATTGTTAGTCACCCTCCACAATGCCCAGCTTTTTTTTTAGATACAGGGTCTCACTCTTGCTCAGGCTGGTCTTGAATTCATGAGCCCAGCAATCCAACCCTCACCCCCCACCCCCAGCCACGGCCTCCCAGAGTGCTAGGCTTACAGGTTCGAGCCACTGTGCCTGGGCCTTGCCTTGTAAAAGCTAATCATATGGTAGTGTATTTAATAGCAAAAAAATCAAAGCCATTTACTGATTGTAGTTTTTTAGGTAATGCATGGAAAACATGGCAGATATAATTTGCCCTGAAAAGAAAATTTTAAAAAGATAGTTCTGATGTCACTTTGTCTCACCAGACTACAACTGGGTGAATTGAAGACATTGGAAAATCCAATGAAAAGAAATCAGGAGGGTAAAGCTGCTGCTTTTAAATATTATGATCTTGCATTTAGGTAATGCCACTGATGCTACAAATACAGCTCAATTGCCATTTTCATTAGAGGTATTGATGATGATGGGTGGTGCCTGTGGCTCAGTGAGTAGGGTGTCAGCCCCATATACTGAGGGTGGTGGGTTCAAATCCAGCCCCAGCCAAACTGCAATGACAAAAAATAAAGAAATAAAAACTAAATAATAATAATAATAAAAAGAAGTATTGATGATGGATATAATGTCACTGAAGGAATAGTTTGTTTCTTTTAGTGCCATTAAAAGACACAAATATATCAAGAGATTTATGCAAAGCAGTGAAAGATGTGTTACAGCTATTTTCTTTGTCCACGGTCAGCATCACTGGTACAGTTACTGATGGTGCCCGGGGATGGCAGGTAAAAGAGAGGGACGTGGAAAATTGATAGAAGATGATGTAATGGCCACCCAAGCTTGTGTTGGATGGAGGAAAATTTATACTCAAAATTTTAAAAAATGGATAGCGTTATGCAAATCATCAACACCGTGACTTTAACAAGGGCCAAGGATTCAATCACCACCAGTTCCAGGAATTCCTTGAAAGCGGAGACGCTAACTACGGTGCCATCATTTACTTTTGGAAGTAATACGGCGAAGTCGAGCCCAAATGTTGAAGAGATTTTATGATTTGTGACATGTTATCAAGTCATTTATGGTATCAAAAGCCAAATTTGTGCCAGAACTTGATGAAAACTGGCTTACAGATTTATCATTTTTAGTGGATTTAACTGCTCACTTAAATGAGTTAAATATGCATCTTCAAGGTGAAAACAACTTATCAATACAATGTTTAAAACCATAACAGCCTTCCAGATGAAATGGAAATTATTGCAAGCTCAAATTAAGGCAAATGATTTTTTTTTGCATTTTGACACATTTTGACTAAATACAGTCCTGTGAATAGTGATAAATATGCAGCCTTGACTTTTGATTAGAAACAAGAGTATGAAACAGATTTCAAGATTTCCAAGAAAAGAATATTTTGGTGAATTTGCTACTCCATTTTCAGTCGACCTAAATATATTACCTGCCAATTTTCAATTGGAGTCACATAGCTGCAGTATGACATTCGACTTGGAGAAAAATTAGATGGTGTCTCTTTCCTGGACTGTCAAGGTACCATCTTCCTGCTTCACAATCACGCCTTCTTCATGTGATTGGGTTTGGGCGGCACCTACATTTGTAAGCAATATTTTCTTTTCTTTTTTCTTTTTTTTGAGATGGGTTCTCACTCTGGCTCAGCCTGGTCGCAAAACTCTGAGCCCAGAGCAATCCACCTGCCTCTGCCTCCCAGAGTGCTAGGATTACAGGCGTGAGCCACCACGCCCTGCATAAGCAACTATTTTCAAGAATGAAGCCCAATAAGAGTAAAGTGAGAACCAAACTATCTGATGAGCTCCTTGAGAAGTCTCTGAGAAGTGCAACTGGTTCCATCAAACCAGGCATTGATGCGCTGATTCCTCCAACACAATGTCAAATATGGCACTGGTTTGATGGTGCCCACTTTTAATTTATTAATAAAAAATTAGAAAATATCCAAAGAAATTCTATTATTTGATGTGTGTGTTTTCTACACCAGTGATCACGGATTCGGGACCTGCTCAGTGATTTATAAAGACTCTGAATGAGCCCTGCGTAGTCAGGATTATCATGTAGGGAGGTTTTGCTCATCTGTGATGGCCAATGTCATAAAAATTGTGCACAGTTTTTTTTTTTTTTTTGCTGTTGTTGTTCTTTTATGTTTGTGTATCTAACGTGGGGCCCATGACAAGTTTTCTCCTTCCATTGTGGACCCCAAAGAAGCCAAAATGTTGGCTGCCTCTGTTATATAGTTTTAAGAAACATTGGCTTGAACTCATCTCTCATTCTTAATAAAAGAAATAATCTGTCTATCTAGGATATGTGAAGAGTCTTGGTAAATTTTAATGTGTGTAAGATGATAGTGAGAATGGTCTTCATCAATAATCTATTACAGTCATATGCTGTGTCAGAATGATTCTGGCAGTGATGATGGTGGACAGTTGATGGTTCCATATTTCTATGGGGGGATATGTACTGCAGCAGTCTATGCACCCCCATTTGTGGAGTACCCTCCGTGATGATCCTGTGATGGCAAAATTTCCGAAGACACAGTTGTCACAGGTAAACTCTTCACTGAGCCACATGTGATGGTGCGTGCACCAACTTTAGTTTATTATAAACCCCCACCTGCTCTTTATTCATCTAAGCCTAAAACCAAATTTTTAGCAACAGAGGAAGATACATAGTTGAACGCAGCTCCAAGCATATAGTAACTTTGTCACACCGTTAATTCCAAGTCTTCATTCACTGAAATCATTGCTGGCACATAAGGAAAGGCAAAGGCTTCAAGATCAAGGACGCAGTCATTTATTCACCTTCTGGGTTTGGTTTAAAAGGGAGAGACTTTATATACATGGTTATGAAGTGAGTGGCCAGTACTGCTTCACATATACGAGACCATCCTCTGTGTGGTGTAAAGTGGAGGCAGGGAGCAGCCTGAGGAAAACGCCCTGGCCCAACCCTCTCGGGGATATTTCCAGAACAACTCATTCAGGTATGATACCTTCTTAAGGCAGAAAAAAAATTCTTATGTACAGTTTGTACATATAAAAAGCACATGTTCCCTTAGCTTTGGCCATTCTGCGTAAGGGCCACATTGTCAAAACTGAGAACATACTGTGTAGAAATTACCCACAAGAGCAATTTTCAGAATGCGCTGTGTCACACCTCTCCATCGCTGCCTCTGATCTTCTGAGTCATTAGCTCTGTTCTGGAAAAGTTCCAATGTACTATATGTTCTATCCCAACTTTATTTTTGGTATTATTTTAACGAACTGCAGATAAGATCAAAGTACAGGATTAAGAATTGTACCTACACATCCTCTGATTTGTGTGTTTCCTATAGTTGTTTGGTTTAGGTATTTCATCATTTCCTGACTGTCACGAGCTGTCCCCTTTTGACTTAGAGGCAGTGCTCCGTGGCTTCTCCCTGGCATATCTGGATGGCCGCTTCACTGCTCTTGTGGTTTGGACCATTATTTGGTGAAGTAAGGAGTATTTGAACACAAGCACTGTGACACTGTGACAGTCTCTACTCTTGAGTAACGGGCAGGTGGCCTAAGCAGTGTGGATACTCTGGACACAGGGATGACTCGTGTCCCAGGCAGGACCAAGAAGGATAGTGTGAGGTTTACTGCGGGATTTTTCATGCTACTCACAAAGGCATGCAATTTAAAACTTGTAAATTGTTGACTTCTGAAATTTCCCATTTAGCCCTTTCAGACCTTGAGTTGACCTTCACTCACCGGGTGGAGTTAAACTGTGAACAGGCAGCAGTGGGAAGTGGGGGTGTCAATAAGATGTTTCAAGTACAGGACTGTAATTATCTGGGTACACGCATCTCAGAGTATCCCAATTATCATGATTATATTACTTTATATTGTATACTTGTCTCAAAATATCGCATGTACCCCACAAATGTACACAACTACATGTGTTGTGCATCCATACATTTCAAATAGGTCATTCTGACTATGAGGTGAGAAATAGAGAAGCCAAATTGAAAGTCTACTCAATCCAGACAGGAAGTGGTGGTGGGTTGTTACCACCAAGATTTCTTTTTCTTTATTAGATCATAACTGTGTACATTACTCATTTATGGGGTACGATGTGCTGATTTTTATACCATTTGGAATGTTTACATCACACTGGTTAACAAAGCATTCACCTCACTTATCGCATTTAGACATTTATACTCTACTATTAATATATTTGACACGTGCAGTATGCACAGTTGGTGAGATCCCACCAATTTCCCTCCCACCACCGGTCCACCCTCCCTCCCCTCACCTTGCTCTTCTCTTCTCTCCTTTCCAGGCTATAACTGTGTTATATCTTTTGTATGAAAGTGTGGGTGATTATATATTGATTTCATAATAGTATTAAGAACATTGGGTATTTTTTCTTTTCTTT
>NW_003852478.1:2736360-2754095 GCF_000181295.1 Otolemur garnettii
ACTACTATGCAGCCATAAAAAGATGGAGACTTTATCTCTTTTACATTTACCACCAAGTTTTGATGTGATAAGATATAATTCTAGGCAGAGTCAACCAGTTTGAGTCTAAAGGCAGGAGTCAGGGGCAACTCCAACATGTTTATCAAAAGCAACTAATTTGAAGGATAAAGTTATAAAATTTGGGGAGGTTTATGATGCCTGTTAATCTGCTGAGGAAATATGTGAAGCTGGAGTTTAAGGAAGAGTTCAGGGAAGAGTTTGAGAGTCTTTGCAATTTAGATAGCCGCTTACTAGAAAAAAATTACTTAGAAAGCAAGTGAATTACAGAGAAAGTGGTGTAAGGACTGAGCTCCAAGGACCAATTTCTATTTTCCAAAAATGTATTGTAGGATTAAATTTTTTCAGACCTAATAACCCCCATACTTGCAATGATTGAAAATAAAAATATATCTTTGAAAGGCAAATAAAGGAATAGCTGTTTGCATTCATTACAAATTTACAGACATTTTCTTTTTTAGAATTTGAAAGCCATTTAATATAGTATTTCGGCTCCACAGAAGGAGAGTAACGTGTATGAGGAATCTGGCTACTGGTTGAAAAGTTATGGCTTGAGTTTTGGGTCCAGCCATAGGCAATTATGGAGACTTCACCAGGCAGGCCTCCCGGGGCAGGGAGGTGACTCCCATGGTGGCCTCTCAGGGTGGGAAGCTGATTCCCACGGTGGCCTCCAGGGGCAGGGAGCTGCTTTCCATCGTGGCCTCCAGAGGCAGGGAGCTGCCTCCCACAGTGGCCTCCAGGGGCAGAGAACTGACTCCCACAGTGGCCTCCAGGGGCAGGGAGCTGCCTTCTTTGGTGGCCTCCAGAGGCAGAGAGCTGCCTCCCGCGGTGGCCTCTCTGGGCAGGAAGCTGACTCCCACGGTGGCCTCCAGGGGCAGGAAGCTGACTCCCACGGTGGCCTCCAGGGGCAGGAAGCTGACTCCCACAGTGGCCGCCTGGAGCACAGAGCTGACTCCAGTGTGAACTTGAGGCCCAGCCTGGGCATCACAGCTTCGGAGAGGAGGTGCGGTCAAGGACGCAGGTCTCTCTGGCTGGCCATGCTCTTTCACATGTTGCTGCTAATTCCAGAGCCTTCATTCTTGATTTTTCTACTTTAGATCTTGGGCAGCGGTTTTCTTCAGGTGTCTCTGCTCATATCATCTTATAGGAAGGGAAGAAGCCCTTGAAGGCACTTTGTCCATCCTTACTCCTAGCCTCCGCCCCCTTGCTCCCCCTCCCAATCCCAGGGTTTATTAAATGATCAGAGCTTTTCGTTCTAGGCTCCCTCGACAACCAGATGACCCCCCATATCTGTGCTGATTATCCAGCCTGCCATTTCATGGGGGCAATGGAAGGTGGGTGGGAAGAATGATGTCATTTTCTTGTCTAGGACTCAGGGACTCATGCTTATACCATCATAATATGAGATATTAAAGGCTTAACTGTCATGTTTTAAAATTTCAGTTTAATATGCAGGCACAAACAATTAGATTATGTTGCATTTCTTAGGTAAAGCTCAAGTTGTAGTTGAGCCTTTCAACGAGGCAGTGTGCTGTATACCCTTATCTTAGGTGAGAGCTTACAGATCCTCCTCCCTCCCCGTCCCCTATTTGAATCTGTGTTTATTTCTTGCTGTGGGCATGCGAGTTTCGTATTCATTGGGTACTTCCTTTTCCATTCTTGTGATACTTTACCAAGAAGAATGTGATTCAACTCCATTTTCGGTGTGTTGCTTTAATCAGCCACTCCAACACGATGCTCTCTCCCAGCTCAGCAGAGTGCCTGTCAGTGTAAATTCGCCTTTTACGGATTTTTATTGGAACAAATTTCAATTTTTTTTAACCAACCCTGTATAACTTTAATTTATATTTAGGTATTGTCCTGCATTTGAGATGGATTATGATTCTCCTAATTTTTTTTGCAGTTTAAGTGGTTATTCTAAAACTTCTACAAGCACTTTACCATTATTATTATTATTATTTTGAGAAGTACTGTTCTGCCCTGATGTTAATGTTTTCATGTTCCCACGAATGCTTTGGTAACTAAACAAATAAGCAAATAAATCTTTACTTTTTTTTTGTCACTGGGTTCTTTATAATCTTAATTCTTCTTGCAGGATTCTTAAACAGTTATAGCCCCCCAAATTAATGTTAAACTATACACTCTGTGCTATAGTTTGAATGTGTGTCCTGAAAGCATGCATTAGGAACTTAATTCCCACATCAGGCTGTAATTGAATTGCCATCATAACAGTGTTAAGAGGTGGGATCATTAAGAGGCACTTAGGCCATTAGGGCTCTGCCTCATGAATGGATTAACAATGTCGCTGCAGGAGTGAGTTCCTTATAAACGGACAATTTTGGTCTTCCTTCATCTCCTCCTTTCTCTCCCTCTCTTTGCCCATTCTCCATGGGATAATTCAGCAAAAAACTCCTTACCAGATGGTAGTCCCTGAATCTTGAACTTCCCAGCCTCCAGAAAGATGAGCCAATTAATTCTCATGCATTATAAATTACCAAGCCTGTGGCATTTTGTCATAGTAGCACAAAATGCAGTTGTAAATACAAATTCCTCAAATATAACTGCAATGAATCAATATTTCCAAACTTATTTTTACTGTTTGTTCAGGGCTAAATTGGTAAACAAAATTTAATATACATTGTGATCTATTTTTTAATATACAACATGTCTGAGCTTTTTATAAGTATATAAAATACTGAAATTTAGTTAAAGATAATTCTGTTTTGAATCTAGATATATGGAAAGTACCATTTATACCCTCTCAGGACAAGTGAAATGTCTGTACCTTATATATCATAAGCATTTTACTATTACTCAAAGATTATTCTTACTTATGTTTCTAATATTGTGATTAGGAGTGGAAGGACCATGATGTTTTAGACATGACAAGTATAGTTCGCTAAAGTTTCTGTAGAGGAAATTAAATGGAAACAGGAGCCAAATGCTGATGCTGTTTTTAGCTCTAGAACTGTCTGGCATTGAAGTCACTAAACCTCTCTGATGTCAAATTTCCTCACCTCTAAACTTAATATCAGGCAGCTTGTATAGTTTAAAATGATACATTATCTGTTGCACTACTCAATCCCACAGTCTTGGTTTTATTACAATAGGACAGATGTTAATTTATTGGTGGACTGTGTTGGAGGTAGGGTGTAACAACAGGCAGACCATCCCTGGGAAAGGTTGTAACCTTCCCTTTCTCACCTCTTAATGCCCTCAGTGTCCTCACCCTTGCTTACCTAATGCCTACCAGGCTTCATGACCTCAGATAGTCATGTACCAACAGGGCATTTGTCCTCATGGGTCCAGTCCCTTCTCTCAACAAGAACCCTCTCTCCTTCCTCACATCCCACAGAGTTAGACATCTGGGCTGGCCAAAGTGAGAGCTCACCAAACAAAGAGAAATGATATCAGGCAGAAAGAGCTCTGGAATTGGATTTGGGGGACTCAAATCATTGACCTCATTTTGCTACTTCTTTTGCTTTCAGAAAATAGCTCTTATCTTCTTAACTGTACAATGGGGCTAGTGAGAACTTTTGGTTGTCTCTGAGTGTGGGGAAGATTAAATACTCTCCTAAAGTCCCTTGTAAATATTAAAATACATGCAAAACAAGTTCATGTAATTCAGATAAGCTTCCCCATGTTAGTAAGAGGGAGGCAATAAGGACTCCATGGAAATCTCCCATCATTAGAAAGAGGTATATGAGACTTTGCAGGGGCCTTCCAAAGACAACGCCTCTCATTTGTTGCTGAATCCAAAGGAGCAGCAAAAGAGACAGGCTTGGGGAGAAGATAGACTTAGTCGAGGAGAGGCTATAGCTGTAATTTATTGAAAAGTTGTGATATCCTAAGTACAGACATATCTCATGTCCCTACATTATCTCCAGTTTTTATTTAGAAAATCATCTAGTGTAGAGATGGTAGTAGTAGTCATCAATTTTGTTTATCTCATATTTCCATTTCTCTAGAGTATTTTTCTACCAATGGCATAGTGCGCAGCAACCTTTGAACAGTGGCTACTTTGTCACCGTGGGTTTCTGGACAGTTACAATGAGCAGCACTCACAGGTAATGGAAGAGACAGAAACAAACAGCTCTCTCCTCAGATTGTGAGATAGTTTAGTGGAACTGGTCTATCCATAAAAGGGCAATGTTTACAATCGTTTTACAAATGAGAATAGTATCAGATAAGTATGTTACATGTTACAGTCTGTGCAGCCCAGCAGCACAAAAGTCTAAAGACTGATCGTTTATGTTCTACAATACTGGATCCCACAATGTGATTGAAGGTAGGAGACCAACCCAAACTGATCTCTGATGGGCTAATATTACGTCCCTACCCAGGAGGATTCTTACTCAGGATACTTGACAAGAGTAAGGACTTAACTCAGAGAAGCCTTAGGGAGAAGAGACAATTTAGAATGAGAAACAGCCCAAACAGACTTGAAGTCAAAGTAATTATTTACTCATCTGCAACACAAAACTAATAAATAGCAACCAGTTGACCTGCCTTTTTGCCAGATCCAGATTCATTAATTTATGTAATGAATTATTACATTATTTTATGAATTATTACATTATTATTACATTAATTTATGTAATATCATAAGGACTACTCTATTCTAGGGAACTTTCTGTGGAGGATGATGGTAAGTCCCTCACACAATGACAAGTAACTCACATGAACAAAGGTTTCTGCCCTTGGGAAACCTGAGCTTTGACAGAATTCAGAATTGATACAATGTATATAGGAATGCTGCATAAATTCTAAAATGTAATCCTTGTATAGCGTAAATAATACACTAAAGACAGAGAGGGTGTCCTGAAAATACTTCTAAGAAAAGTTATTATTAACAAGAATAGTTGGGGAAGAAAGAAAACAATAATGAGGAAAAATGAGGTAACATTAATTGAATGTGTGCTGCTTACCATATTAAATCTGCAGGACTTTGCATGAGGTGAATGCCAATATTCTCCAGATTTCTTGCTAGAGCACTGATATTTTAACAGACAAATCCATGCTATGTGTCACACAAGACAATGCAGAAAGCATGGCTATCTCTGTCCAAGGTACTGAAGAGTATTGGATTTGACTCATTTTTAACTAGCCATTTTCATTATATTTTTATTGCTATGCCATTTAATACTATTTTCCACTGTGCTATTTATAAAGAAAGACCTTGTGACTTATTTTTCTAGTTATCACATTTTCTCATAAGCATTTAATTCATGATAAACCACAATGAATTATTTCCTGTTATCGTCTAGAAATCTCAGATATCAGAAAATAAAATAAAAAATCTTCACTATCTTTTGGTCCCTTTTGTCTTACATTTAAAATATTAAGAAATATTTGCAATATAAACATTTATAGACTATGAGGAATTTGGCAATTAATTAACTGAGTGCTATACAAATAATTTATAGACAATTATTTCCTTACGTATATCTGAGCTAGATCTTATGGTCCCTGCATTATCAGTCTAATTCATCTCTGTCTTCTCTAGTAATTTTTTGGCTGGGCTTGGAACACTTCTACCTTCATGTATTAGTCCTTCAAAAGCCAAAATAAACCCAACAAAGCTCATCATGTTATCTCCAAAATATTACATCATAATCTTTCAGGTCTCTGAAAACCAGAATCATATAAAAAGGAAAAATTGGTCTTGGCCATAAGCAATTGGGACTTAATCTTACCAAAGTCTTCTGAGGAATACATAGGGTGTCTCCCAGGATTCTCCACCTGTGATATCATAGGAAGAGCCATAGATTCATTATTTCCTTTCCCCCATTGGTTGGGAGTTTACATATATATAACCAATGGGGGAAAGGAAATATATATATATATATTTCTTTTCCCTTCTTTTCCCTTTTACTGCCAACACTCCCAGGGTCCACTATGTGCATGCTGATCAGGCTCCCGTCTCCCACACCATTGTTTGGGAAAAGCCCCAGAACAGAAAGTGAATGGATGGGGGGTGGAAGTGGTGGAAACTTCTAGATGAGAGACTGTCATCTTGAAGGGATTCTAAATCTGCACACAAGTAGTCCCTAAATCTATGACCAGAATGAGGGATGTGTCCTTGAGCCTCATGAAACGGTAGAGTGCCAGGGAAATTGTTGAAGAAGCAAAATATTTAAAGTTCCAGAGTTGGAAATGAAGAACGTAGGAAATTAGACAATCAGTGAACCTGCAGAAGAGGTGGAGGGAAATGAAATATCATGAAACAAAAAGCATAGTCATGTTGTATAGTTTGGTATTCTGTTATCACAGCATCAGTGTTTAGAATGTGCTATAGGAGGGATTTATTTCTGGGTTTTTTTGTGTGTTTTTTTTAAGAGACAGAGTCTCACTTTGTCACCCTTGGTAGAGAGCCATGGCATCACAGTTCACAGCAACCTCCAGCTTTTGTGCTTAGGCAATTCTCTTGCCTCACCCTCCCCAGGAGCTGGGACTACAGGCACCCACCACAATGCCCGGCTATTTTTTGGTTGCAGTTTTGCAGGGCCTAGGTTCGAACCCGCTACCCTCAGTATATGGGGCTGGTGCCCTATCATTGAGCCACAGGCACTGACTTCTAGGAGAGATTTATGTCTGAGTCATAATCTTATATTTTCAGTATTAACTATTGAATACATAATTTTCTGTATATTTCTCAATTCAAAGATCCTAAAGTAAGAGCTGTACTTTCAAAACTGTTTTTTCCACAAAAAAAATCATCTTGAATTGTAACTTATTCAAAAGAAAATCTGGCTTTGGATCAAGAAGTTCTTTGTTTCCCAATATCTGTATGTGGAGAAGACCCAAAGGTGGCAGGTGCGATGGTTGACATCTCTAGTGCAGATAGTGTAGGGGATTTCTGCCTTTCTTTACTTACTAGATATTAGAAAAGCGTGTTCCAAACATTCTTATCCACTTTGCTTTGGAATGCTCAGAAGCATCTGTAATCACCCATAAACCATCAGGGCGGATTCTTCATATAGA
Organism: Otolemur garnettii; assembly: GCF_000181295.1. NCBI lineage: Eukaryota > Metazoa > Chordata > Mammalia > Primates > Galagidae > Otolemur > Otolemur garnettii. The sequence goes on from NW_003852478.1 coordinate 2,743,402, forward strand.
CAAAGAGAAGACTTGAATGGTCTATCATTGGAAGTGAGGGGAAGAAAAAAATCAAAACTATGTAGTTTATGAATTAAGTAATAAGCTATCCATTTATTGATTGCTAAACCTTTCATTCAGAAACCTGTATGTGGAAGGTCTGGTAATGCCCAACCAAGATCTGCTGTAGCATACTTGACCTACAACCCTAATTGCTACCCTTGTGAATCTACCAAAATGTTGGGTTGAGGACACGTTATGCTCAGGTGGTGATGGAGCATGGTGAGGACCAACAATCGCTCCTCTAACAGGTAAATTGACTTGAGGACGCCTCACTGTCCTGGCCCACCCTTTTCTTTGAGCTGTGCTGCAGTTCCAGAATCTTTGTACCTGATTCTTCAGTTTCCTTCGCAGGTGCTAGACACCCGTCATAACCTGTTTTTCTGTCTTCTCTGGCTCTTTATCTTCATCTTTCCTTTGCATTAATAATGATAAATCTCTTGCATAGCTATCCACCCGTTGTCTTCTCTGTCTTGGAGAACCTCACATTATACACTTTTCCCCACACCTCACCATCATCACACATACATCAAGGAAGAAATTCTTTCATAGGATGAGTTTCTAGTATTTATTTCAAAGAGATTATGTTAAAAGAATGGACAAAATATTTCTATATTTTGGAATCCAGTAATAGAAATGAAAAAAAAAAAAATTGATCCTCCAGTGAGATGAGTTCAACTTTTTACTCTGAATAACATCGACTATATTTAAAATTCTTTGATTGTTCTTAGTTTTGGAAGTTGGGTCTTGTGATTCCAACTCTAATTCTTTGGGCTAATAGACATCATGCTGTGTCTGGAATAAGTTCATGAAACAGAAATGAGTAACAGATGGTTTTTCAGGTATTGGAAGGACATTTGATTCAGACGTTCAAAATGAGATTCAAATTTTTGAATTGTATCCAGTTGTGCTGGGACCGGTAAGTGGGAACTGGAGTGGAATATTTAATCTGATTGAGTAGACAGATAGTCCTCTGTTTTGCTTTAATAAAACCTTTTTTTCTTTTTATTATTGGTTGCTATAAAAACAGTGGGTGCAATACATGCCAAATAATGACTGTTAGTTGATTTGTAGTCAAGGTTTCCCAAAACAAAAGACATTGTAAAACTTGAGAGTGACCAGTATACTCTTGGATAAATGTCTACTAAATATCAATGCTGAGAATTGAGTGAAGATGTTTTATATTCAGAAGAATTAAAAATTAGAAGTAATCTGTGAAAAAATTGATAGAGACAAAGAAAGAACAGTGAGTATAAAATTTTTATTGGTTTCTTTGGTTTTGGTGGCTTGTCAAAGAAATCATATTTAGATTTCAATCTATATGACAAAGTCTTATTCTGTCACTCAGCCAGAATGCGTTGGTGTTATTATAGCTCACCGTAACCCTGAATTACTGGGCTCAAAAGATCCTCCTGAGTAGCAATGACTACAGGTGGGTGCCACCATGCCTGGCTGATTTCTTTTTATTTTATTTTCTGTATAGATGGGGTCTTGCTACATGGCCCAGGTTGGTCTTGAACCAGGGCTTTGAGTAATCCTACTGCCTCAGCTTACTAAAGGGCTGGGATTGTAGGCATGAGAAACTGCACAGGGTTAGACTCCAATTCATTTAAATAGGAATTAATACAGTAGTGAGATTCCTCAAGAATTTTGTGATGATTATACTTATGCTATTTCCATTTTTATAGATTCTTAGAAAAGGTGAAGTTTACTAAAACTGCTTGTTATTTTTATGACATTTTAAATCATTATTTCATTAATAGCTTTTCTCATTAATCCTAAGGGCAATCTGGCTTCAATTTATTCCTTTGTTAATGACTTTTTGAAATGATGATGTGTTCATGTTTGTGGTATTTCAGTAAGTTAGAAATAAATTATTGCTATAAAACAATATAATTTAGAAAAAACAATCCATTATGTTTATATTACTATTTCACATTGAGAGCCACCATTCCTAGTATTTCTGTGACTTAGTGTTAATTTATTTTGCTTTTTATAGAAGTAACCACATTTCCCATATTGTTTTTGATTTGAAAGAAGCCCACGTACATAGACACACACATGCACAAATTTGAGTTGATAATAAAATAAAAGATCACGTGGTTTAAAGCAAAGAAAATGGTCATGGGTTTTGCTACAAGCCTAATCTAAATCCAGAATTAATTTTGCCGTTTATCAACAACATAGCCTGAACAGATAACTCCAGTATTAAAATCTTCAATATATAACATTCAAGAGGGCTACTGGAAATTAAAAAAACCTGTGTCAAACATTCTCACTATTTAAGCCCAGATGACAAGAATTTTCTTCCTGATGTGGTTTGCTGTCCTATTTTCATCCACTATCTCCAAACAGGGGACTTTTCCAGGAATAGTAAAGTTCTTTTAAAACAGTTCATATGATTTTCATGCTGGCTGCGAAAAAAATACCCTACACAAAATTTAAAGAAAATTAAAGAGAAAGATTTTGTAAGCTTATGTATTTGACTTGAAATTAATTTTTATAAATTACAAAAATTATTTATTAAAAATTCCTTAGTACCTATCCTTTCATCACATTACTTGATCTGATATTTCTTTAATGAAGATAAAAATTTCCTCCAAGATGTATTAAATAAATCACTTTCTAACTGTTATTTTCCTTGAATTATGAAAAGTATATTTATATATGAGCCCATCTATTAGTACAACACATGTATTATTTCTAAGCCCTTGAGCAAACAATCTTCTTTCAAATTTTCACATGTGTGATACATCATGCCAGAAATTCAGCCTGTGGAAATGCAAATCTCACATCAGGAAAATGCTCTTGGAACCTACATCTTTGTGATCTCTGTGAGATATTGCTGATCACACTCCCAGATGTCATTTCAGAAGACCAAGGTAATATGTAGCTAGTAATACTGTCAGCCACAGAAATACGTTTGCAGAATTTTATTCACTGCAGTTTTACATTGAAATGCATTGCTTATACCCATGAATGCAACAGGGCTGTAGTTTTCTTGGCTTTTCTTCTTTTTCATATTTTAAAAGAACTTTTCTGTTAGAGTGAAATTGAATGGTTTTAAACACCTATTTCTATTCTGTTTGTCGAAATACTGAACTAATTCACTGGTAACTTTCTCTAGCTCCAATGCCTTTCCCCTGGCTTCACACTGTTGCTGAGTTGTAGCTAACATGCTCGTGTCAGTCGTGGGTATTCCAGAGAGCCTCTTACTACTGAGTAATTGTGCAAAGTGTTCTCAGGTGGCTCAAGTCCTGCTCTATGTGATGTCTCATCTTCCTTGCATTTCAACTTTGGTTACATCAGTTATCATCATTTTTACCTGTTTTGTAAGTTCTTATTTTACTTTTTTAATGGCTGACCTGTCAAATAGACACAGAAAAAGCAAAGTATTTTTGCCCCTCTCATGCACAATCCTTTTTGACATGGGATGTGTGGAAGCATTTTCTCACACGCCAAACAATTCTCCAGGAGACACCAGCTGGCTGTCTCTAATTCAAATCAGTTTTGATGCTAGCTACCTGGATATATCATGAGGTTCCATAGATTAAAGATTCAGTTACACAAGACTGCCCCCCACTTCTGACAGCAGTCACAGTGCTGGTTTGCCACCTGCATTTCCGACCCACTTACCATAAGCATGGATTCTACTATCTCCTCTCTGGAGACAGAGGGATTCATAGAGCTCAGGGAAACACTTTACTTACACTTACTGGTTTATTTTATTTATTTACTTTTTATTTCAGGTTAGTATGAGGGTACACATGATTAGTTACATTGTATTTGCAGGGTAAAGTCCAGACTTACAGGTTATTAATGAAAGATATAAAAAAGATATAGATGAACAACCAGAGGTATAGAGGATGATATTGGCAAGTTCCCCGAGGACAGGAGCCTCTATTCCTGTGGTGGTGGAGTGTGACGTCCTCCCAGGGCTTGTTGTGTTCACTAATCTGGAAGTCAGGGGTTTTGTGGAAGCCTCCTCAGGTAGGCATGGTTGATTACTAACTCCATTTCTAATCCCTCTTCCTTCTCTGGAAAGAGGGAGGTGGAGCTGAAAGTTCCATGACGATAATAATCACATTTCAGACTTTCTGGTGATGAGTCCTCGTCCAGGAGCCCACCAAGAACCACCTCATTAGGAGAAAAGATTCTTCTACCACTCAGGAAATTCAAAGCAATTTAGGAGCTAACTATCAAATGGTCCTAGCACACAAAGAATTACAAAAGTATTGGAGTTCTGTGTCAGGAACCAGGGCAGAGACCAAATATTAAAATGAAAGATTCTCCTGGCACCCCTCTATCTCAGAAACTAAAGAGTTTTAGGAGCTCTGTTCCAGGGACTGGGGCAAAGAACAACATGCATATAATTTTTATTTCTCCCCTGTGTTTATCAATTCAATTCATAGTCTATTTATGAATTCATAATTTTCTATATTACTTTTCTCATTTCTGGCTCTTCTTGTGTTTGTTTTGCTTATTTGTTTGAATTGATAGTTGGTATTGTATAGCTTTAAATATTATCTATTTCCTTGATTAAATGTAGGTATATGTTTTGTTCTATACTTTTAAAAATAATTTTCTTACATTTATACATATATATGTGTTATATTTCAATCAGGATTTAATTATGACTTTTAATTCTCTCTTGAACCATTGTTTTAATGACTCTTTTAAGTAATTGCCTTCTTATGTGGGACCTATTTTGTCCCTGGGCTTTATATATGCAGTTAACACAGAGGACAGACATGCATATATTATAAATATGTGTGTGTGTGTGTGTTCATAAAAGATACTGTTTGTAGTAAGTTCTCTAAAGGGAATAAATGGGGATCAGTTGTCAGACAGAGAGGTCAGAATGGTTGTGGGGAGTTTCACATTTATAGGGTAATCAGAAGATATTTCCTTAAGAGCACAATTTGGCTTAGATCTAAAATATAAGAAAGAACTAGCAAAGGAAATTGTAGGGGAAAGAACAGGCGAGGAAGAAATGACAGGTTTCCCTGAGAGTCTTATCTGTGAATGCCTTAGGGTCTTTGAAATGGCACTAAAACTTGTAGCTTTTGACAAGGCCAGATATTGCAAGGCCTTGTGAGAACTAAAGTAACTGATTTAATTTGTTATGAATAAAAACAAAAAGAAAATACAATTTAAGCTGCCGTGTGAAGAACTGATTATAGTGAACAGGAGTGGAGGCAGAAAAACCACAGTCCTGGGCCGATTTGTAAATTCAGAAGAAATAATGAAGACGGCACTCACCAGTCTGCAGCAGGGCAGGGAGAGAGAAATTAACTGTGAAGGTAGAAACAGCAAATGTTTGGTATATGTTCACTTGTTTTCCCTGAATTGTCATAGAAAATTCATTTCAATGCCTTTAGTTAAAATGATACTTTCCAGTTCAACACCAGATCAACTAATCCATCAGTCCTGGCTAGGCTATGTCAGAAATTAGCTATTTAAGTAACCTGTTTGTCGTAGAAGGCATTGAAATTAAGAGATAGATGTGTATTTCATGAATTTACAAAGCTCTCATTTATTCAGTGTAACTGGAGGGACATAATGATATAACTATATAGGTTATAGTATTACTGTTTTTCAAGGAACCTGGGCTCCATCTCTCAGAGGTCCTTAACTTCAAAAGCAAAGCAAAGCAGCCTAGCAGTTACTGCTACTGTTTAACAAAGTACTCAAGAAACTTACTGCATGAAACAGTTAGATTAATAAGGTCAAGATTTCAGGTAGGACACAGTGGGGAAGATTGCTCTTGATTCCATCTTGTCAGGGGGCTCAGTGGGGAGGATCAGAAGGCTAGAGGTGGTTGAATACCCGAGGGAGGGAATTTTCTGAGGTCAGGTTTAATCGCATGTTTAGTAGTTGATTCTACTTCTCAACTAGGACCTTTTCTCGGCTAGAAAACTTACACGTTTCTTCCCAATGTGATTGTGTGAGGATGATTTGGGGCTTCCTTACAGCACGCAACCGAGGGTGCAGGACCAAGCACCCCCAGAGCACCAGACCCAGGTCCTGTTATCTTTCATGATCTAACTTTGGAATGCTGATAACATTACTCCCACCAGAGTCACCAGCCTACTGAGATTAGAAGGAAATAACATTGACCTGACCTTTAACAGGAGGAAGGTCAAGGTCACATCCTGAGAACACGTGCACTGAGAAATACTTTTGCAAAAGTTTCTGGAGAATGCAATGGGCCATACATCTCATTTAGCAAATAGTGGAATTCTGGAAGCCTGATAGGATTGGTGTGTCATTCAAAGAGCCCCAAACATCTTTACTTCATTGAATACTCCATTTTTGTTTAAATGTTATTTTAATTTTCATCTTGATAGTTTCAGGAATGTAGGTCACGGTTGAAAATTAAACCATTTAAAGGCCATTAGGAAACATACATTTTCTAGGCCAGTAGAAAAAGCATTTCAGCTTCTTATTAGCTTTTCCTATGATGAATCACAAAATGAATCAACTTTACGCTAGGAAGTCAGCACGGCTCAATAAACTAATCAATGAACTTGAACTAAGGCTTCAGCATATGGTAAACACCCGCTACTCCCCCCAAGATATTTTAAGCCTCATCAAAACAGTCCAAACCAGATGTATGTCGGATTTTTTTTTATTGCAACAGTACAATCTATACTAGAAATGAATTTTAAAACTCTCTGAAAGTTCTTGCCATCCATTCCCATCCATTCCCGAATGTCTGCATTCCTAACTCTTCCACTAATTAACCAGAATATATTGGAATTAGCTTTGGACAAAATGAAAAACCTGCGATGCAATTGGCTCTTCATGATATTTACTGGTTAAGAGAATGATGAAAATATTGGGTTAGATTGATACTAACACGTTCTTCTTCCATCTATGCTCCACGTAATAGAATAGGAGAAGAAATGTCATGAGAGGCAAGTTTAATTAAGTAGGCTTATCTGTTAAAATCAACTTGCTGTAGGCAAGTCGCCTTGCTAACTGCTTTCCTCCATTCGCTTCCTTAATGGCTGAAGTAAGGCTACACAGTGTCTCCAACCAACAGTTTTGGGGTTTTAATGCATCAGTACAAGAACCGGGATGAGCAGTACCAGGTTCGAATGCAAACACAGCAGTGGGTCCATATTCTTTCCACACGTTGGCTTTTGTGCCCCTCAGGTCCTATGTCTGCATTTCAGGGAAGAAGAAGGGGAAGGCCAGAAGCTGACAACACTAAGAATTCACTTCATACGTTATCCTAGCACGTTCCTTAAGAACAACCAAAAAAAGCTTAACAAAAGACCACCTCGGCTCTTTCTTATATATCATTAACAAGAACTGGATCATATGGTCGCCTTTTATTGTAAGAAAGTTCGAGAAGACAAATACTTTTTCGTGCCTTTGTCAGTGTAGTAGAGATCGGTCAGAGGGCCGTGTATATATTTTTTCACATTGCATGATTCCATGTATATGAAACGTTCAGAATAGGCAAACCCATTTACCCAGGAGGTAGCTCAGTGATTGCTTAGAGCAGGGGGTGTAGGATACACCGTGGTAACTAAAGGACATGAGATTTCTTTCTAAAGTGACGAAAATGTTTCAAAATTGACTGTGATGCTGGTTTGTACATATCTGTGACTGCACAGAAGCCATTGATTTGTACATTTTAAGTGGGTGAAATGTATTGAATTATATCTCAGTGGAACTGTCATTTAAGAAAGTTTTCAAGAGCCTATAACATTGAATAACAGTTCTGACAATTCCAAGGTGAATTTGTTTTTTAAATCTCTAATTTCTTCTCCTAAAGACCCCAAGGTAGAGTGCATGTCACTGGCAATGTTTGAGTAGGTTAAGGAGTCTGGTTTTTCCACTGTGAATAATAGGATGTAGGGATCCCCTGTGCATATTTCAGTTAGAGCTCACTTCATGATATCTGCTGCACATCCTGTACGGTCAAGGTCATTATTACCATCTGTGTTTTACAGTTGAGATGAGTGTAGCTTAGAAAGCTTAAGTAGTTTTCCCAGCGCCGTACGGCTAGTGACCAAGGGAGTTGGACTAGAAACTGCGCTTCCAAATTCAGTCATATTTTCAGTTGCTACAGCTGTGCTGCTTGTCACTACCGCTGAGGATTCAAAAGTGATTATTTCAAGAAATCTCTCTTTGTTATACGTCTTTCACTTCACATAAATATAAGAGGGAGATGCTATAATTTCGAAGCATGTGCAAAATGCCAAATGTTAACATAAAAGTTATTGTTATTAAATCATCTGTAACATATATTAGCCCTAATTTCTAGACTAAAAAAAGTTTACAAGTTTAAGTAATGTGATACAAAACAAGGGGGGAGTTGAAGATTTGATTCCATTTGTGCATCATTTCATTTTTAGTATTATCCATAACAAGACTTTGTAACTATTATGAGTGTTCCTGGTTCCATTCATCTATATCCAGGCTGCTGAGGAATTATCTATCCATTTACCTATCATCTACTATCTATTTCATTTATCGGATGTATATATTAATTATAGTATAAGACAGTACACAGGTTATTATTTTTTCTTATTGTCATATTGTGTTTTATCACCCCCTCATTTTTCATTCTCAAAAGCTATTCTCACAAGTCCTCATAGTAACACATGTCTCCTCCTATCCCCACTCAAGGTAGTCCAGTGGGTCACCTTCAATTTCCTGTGTTACAGTCATTTTTCAAAGATGCTTAAATGAGAATGGAAGTAACCATGGTGGGCTCAGGTGGTAAATATTCAATTGCAGTACCAGTCAATCGTATCAGTCCACTTTGATCAAAACTTGATTATGTTTTTTAAATAATTCTGGACACACAGTAAAACTCAGTACACACTGTTTTACTGCACTTTATAACGATTAGTGATTATTCTCTCACTTGGGTGGGGGAATTGTGTGTGTACCTCCATAGAGAAAGGTGATGAACAAATATACATCAAAGTGAGAAATGAATTCTATCAAATTTAAGTCGAAATGCATGATCATCTTCTTAATTCTAGAATTTTCCATAAACTCTCTCATGAAATGTACCGGTTTCCCTTTTAGTAACAAGAGACAAGTAGAAATGAAACGGGACTCTGCATTTGTCTTCTGTGATACACGTCAGGGCAGAGCAGCATTCATCAGAGTAAGGACACCCAGACCAGCAAGAGAAGCCCGGTCTGGACATGATCTGCCTTATTTCTGTGACCCAGTATCTATGTACATAAAACAATCCATGAGATAAGTCATGCAATTTAAAACAATTGTTACAATTGCAAGTGAAATCAGTTCCTTCAATTAAGACTTCCTTTGATCTATGGACGAGAAGATGGCAGTGTATCCACAAATTCATATTCCTTTCAATCAGTGCTTACACAATGTGTCTAGTTTGCCAACCCTCCCTGGTGAGGATTGTCAAAGAGGTGTTCAGAGGTGTGTCTCACAATCTGAAAGATGAGTAGTGATAATAGCTAATGGGTAATGTCAGGAATTTAAGAATTTAGGGAATATATAGTCATAGTCTTTTGCTAATGTAAATGTAATTATAAGTTTTTTGTATAAAATATTGCAGAATGCTCAAGTACTTGTTTCCAAACAATGAATACTGTCTTTGAGACTTTAAAAAAAATGGGAGAAAAGATCATTACAATGAAAATCATAGGGCAGGACCCATAACTCAGTGGGTAGGGCACTGGTCACATGCACCAAGGCTGGTGGGTTTGAAACCAGCCCCAGCCCGGGCCAGCTAAAACAACAATGCACGCAACAAAAACAGATGGGCATTGTGGCAGGCACCTGTATTCCCAGCTACTTGGGAGGCTGAGGCAAGAGAATCACTTAGGCCTAGGATTTTGAGGTTGGTATGAGCTGTGATGTCAGAGCACTCTACTGAGGGCAACATAGTGAGAATCTGTCCCCCCCCAAAAAAAAATCATAATAAACTTTATATATTCCAGAATATTCTGGTACATTCATCCATACCATTCCTTTAATTAAAATTATTAGGTTAACTCCTAGTAATTGTTTTATGTTTTGTTACCTTTTACATCTCAATTTATTGAGCCATACTTGGACTAAAGCTGATACTTTCAATACTTTCACAGTTTATTTCTTCAAAATATTTCATATCAGATTGTTCAAGTTTTTCTACTTTTTGTTTAGTTTCTTACTTGATTCTAAACTGTTCAAACTCATGAAGTGTCTCAAATTCATTGTTGTAATGAGCAAGAAAGGAAGAGTCAGAACACCTGAATCTTATCTCAGCCCAGGTTTTTTTTTTCCCATTATAAAAAAAAAAAAAAAAGTGGTACAAAGAAAAACATATTAAGGGGATTTTTGGCAACAAATGTCAATTTAAAAAATCTAGTAAATTACCTTTTTCCCTTAAAACAAACGTATGTCTAGAAATTTACTGCATCAATGCTGAAAACTTGTATTTGCTCTATCAGTGAGGACTCAGCTAGAGTCACAGGGATCTTCCCTGATCGCGCAGGTAGAGCTGGTCAAGGTTCCCGGCCCAGCCAGGGTTACAGGACGGCGACTCCAGGCAGAGCCCAGGAGGACCCGCCGCTGCCTTCACGCTGGTTTCTCAGGAAAACAGCAAATACGTGGCCAGAAAGTGCATCAGCTTTAAATCTTCAAACCTCGCTCTGAGTAACCCCATG
>NW_003852478.1:2754570-2756457 GCF_000181295.1 Otolemur garnettii
TGCTTGAGCTCAGGAGTGTAAGACCAGCCTGAGCAACAGCAAGAAAACCTCTCTGTCTCTACTAAAAATAGAGCTACTCGGAAGGGTCGCTGGGGCCCAGGAGTTTGCGTTCCAGTGATGCCACTGCACTCCAGCCTAGATGATAAAACAAGACCTTGCCTCAAAAGATAAAGGAAAAGTTACGGGATTTGAGCATCTTCTTCGTCTGCTGGAGCCATGAGTGAAACCCCCATCAACAGTCCCTCGGGGAGAGAGTAATTTTACTTACCTGCCTCAATCATCCCCAAAGAGACCACAGCAAGGAAGAGGGGAGGGATGACGCATGTGGGCTAACAGTTCGGTTTTTCACCGTGTGCTGTGATACCGGGGGTGTATGTTGTAAACACAGAATTTCTAAGCGGAAAACATGAGCTTGACATGTGTCGCGCTGTGTAGCCTCCAAGCTCTGCTTCTTGCTTGTCATATGGAACGTTACTAATGATCACTCTTGTTCCATAGGTTCTGACAATGGCAAGCTGAGACCATGAACACAAAAACATTGTGCAGTAAAACAATACACTAAGATTTGTTACTAATGCTACGTTAAGGATCAATTTGCAAAGTTTCAACTTTTTAACATTATGATGGTAATCTTTTAAAAGGACAAGCCAGTTAGAAAACCGAAATTTTAGCATGATGATTCAAAGGTAAGAAGTTAAAAACAAAAAATTGAAAACCTAATTTTTAGTAAGAAAGTAGAAAAATCAGTAGGGTTTTGAGGCAGGACTCAGATATTTGATTGGTTGTAAATGTCGTCTGTGTATCAGGACCAAACGGTCCTACTTTATAATATTATCTTAAAGAAGCTCTCCTATTTTATTCAGAGTATACAATTTCTAACAAAATAGTTGCTGTGCCTATTTTAAATGTAAATTTTAATAATTGAAGGGCACATACTTAAAGGCAGAGAGACAGCCCCTGAGTAATGTGCTAGCTGAATTCAATATTTATTCCACGGAAATTATTCATAAAGGGCTGCTTGAATTTTCGTGCTGTGAAAAAAAATGTTGTTAAAAGCAAGATTTTATATTGACACAAACAATTTTAATGAGAAAATATACTTCACGTTGTCTTCAGGGGAAAATCATTGAAATTACTTGAACATTGGCATTGATCACTTTTCTTTTGCTTACCTCATCTTACATCAATTTTAGCACCAACAACAACCTTCCCTCGAGATTAACCTACTTTATCTACTTCAAATAACAATGAAATAATTATGAAAGGGATGTATTTTCATTAATGAAATAGAATTATAATCGTTTTTCATAGCTTCTGTAAAAGAGGGCACAGTTTGGGCTCCTATCTCTTGGAGAGAAGTTGAGTAGGAAGTACAGTGGAGAGCAGTGAATCTCGCATTACTTCCCACAAACTTCTCTTCAACCAAATCCTTTTCTTTTGAAAGTTAAAATTAAAAAAAAAGATTAAGCAAATGCATTTTTCAATGTGATTCTTTTTAATTAACACAGTAAAGATCTTCTAAAACAGGAATTAGAAATTTTTTTTTTCCGATAGTGGCAAAAGATAAATAGCTTTTGCAGGCCCTTTGATTCCTGTCTCATGCACTCAACTGTGGCTTTATGTTATAGCTTAAAAGCTGCTATAGACAATACACCAGTGAGCAAGGTGGCAGGGGCCCAGTAACCGCTGCTGTGATCACTGTTTGTTGGCCATTTTATCTAAAGTCAATTTTTCATATTTTGATTGTGTAGCAGAGGTTTTTTTAAAAAAACATGTTTAGTTGTATCAATGATTTCAACTGGTCTGCTGTGAAAATTTTTCAAGATCATTAATTAAATCATTTTCAGAACAAGTTCAAAGTACAGTAAGGATATTCTTTTCATTGCC
>NW_003852478.1:2757345-2774964 GCF_000181295.1 Otolemur garnettii
ACTTTGCTGTCAGAATAGTTCTACATAATTGAAAGATTCGGGTCTTTAGAGCTAATGGTACCTACATTTAATTTTAGGTAACAGGTATGAGTTTTGTGTCTACTATATTTGCCCTTAGTTTTCCCATCTGTTATGTAGAATTTTTTGCTTTGAAGATGAAATAATTAGTATATAAAACATTGAAAGTTCCAGACACATGGCACATACTTAAGAAACTGTAGTTTCTCTCTCACCTTTTTCAATGTTTTATAGAAACAGAGTATCTGATATTTTTGGCCTGAAAGAAAAATCACAAACTTTAAAAAAAAAATACTGTACTATGGGGACAGGGAAGGAAGAAACAGGTGGATAGAGCAGGAGATGCCGTCTTTCCTGATCTCTGGCTTTGAATTTTCCTTCAGTAACTGTTCCTTCAGCGGAAACACTCTTTCGTAACATGAGATATTTGGAGTGGTCTGAGTTTTAACCCTAAATATTAGATGTTGCTCTCACTGAAATACCTAGGGAAGGGTGTCTGGCAGTTCCAATTAGGGTAAGATCACAAACTGTTAGAATAAACCAGAAATTCAAGCTTGGGCATCAAAATATGCATAACCATTGCACTTAACTTTCATAAATTCATTTTTGAAACCATCAAGGAGACATTCTTAAATTAACTTTCTTAATTGAAAGAATGGGAAATAATACATTTCAGAAATTAACCTCAATGCTAAAGACATGATCATATCCTCCAAAACGGTGAAGGGACATATCTGTACAAAAACTATCAAAAGAGAATGAGACTCTTTACTTCATAACAAGTGACTGAGTTTATTTTATACAGAGGTCATGAAAGTACAGAATACTTTGAGACTGAGAAGCCTTAGCCACACACTGGCAAACGCTTCTCCACGTGGTGATTCTGAAAGAGAACAGAAGCCGTTACACGCACAAGCCTTAGGGATTTATTACACGGAGGAAGCACACAGACCTAATGGGTGAATCACAGTAATTACAGGGGATTATCAAGCCCAGAGTATTTCCATCCAGGTAAATCATGTCTGAAACGTCCATTGATTAGCCCTTTTTCCTTCCTGGATTTCAGTTACCAGCGTCTTTACTATTTACAGATTCAAAGGGGCCAGGTACATTTCCTTGTCCGACGATGAGAATTCTCTTATGTATGCTGAGACAAATATTCCAAAAATTGTATGAGGACCAGAAATCAATTTTCTGGACTTGTTTGATCCTATAGTGGACTATTTTTGTTCACAGTTAGAAACCCAGCTGATGAAGACTTAGCTGGGAGTAGTTAGCTGTTAATGGAAGTCGTCCACTGGTTCTGTGCGTGATTCTTGTCTCTGAGGGTCTGTTTGAAGAGAAAGCTCTTTAAATGAGGAACAGATCTTTTGAAAATAATAATAATCTGGATTACTTTAGGATTTACACGTCAGAGATTATTATTTTTCTTTATCTCTTCTGTGGGAAAAAAAAAAAAACAATAAGCCAATAGAAAAGAAAGAAGCATTTGATGAAACTACAACAGCCAAGAAGCTTATAATACATTGAGAAAGAGTTTTAGTGTCTGTTCATACACATTTTAAACTAATTCACAAGGGCCCTTTGACTTAACACACCATGTGTCGCTGCCGGATTGCTACTTAATCCAAGCTTAATTCTGCCAGTTTTCTTTCCTTATTCAGGGCTGTCTTTCCCCCTCTATTAAAGACTCCGGCATCAGAGTCTGCATCTTCATTCCCTATTGCCTCCTATGTTCCAGTAGCTTCCTAGCTGGCTTCAGGCATCACACACCAGTAAGACAAAACTTCTACAGTTTTATTAGTGGCGCCTTTGTAATCACGTATTTCTGTGAATGCTTAATGAATTTATATCATCCCTTAGCATCCTGAATTTCTCATTCTTGCCTCTTGGTCTTATCTTTCTAACACCAACTTTGATTGTCTCCGTAAGAATCTTAACCTCCAATGAAGGTGAAATTTTACTTTTTGCCCCGACTTGTGTTTATTAAAGCATTAAAACTGTTTACCCAACTGGAAATCGTGATCTCTGCTTATTTCACCTGTTGAATCCTGAAGCCGCCATCTTTAAACACACATCCTCCATGAAAACTTTCCAGTTTATAATTTTATAAATTAAAAACTGATTTATGCACTTTTTTCTTGGAAACTATTTTTAAAACTAATTAAATTGTATAATTAATCCTGTTATCTCACTAAACATTCTTTGAGAGTTAATCTAGACATTCCCAATTGTATCTAGAACAGTCCTTGGCACCCAGAAAGTGCTGCAGAAACATCTGAATTAGGTTATTTTGTTTTCAAAATGCAAACACAGAAAGGCAGAACTGACCCTCCAGTAACAATGTGGCCCATAGTGTTAGGAAACTGCATTCAGAATGTCTTTGATAAAAATGTGGTGATGGCTTTAATAACTGTATAGAGGCTGCCCTTGGCCTCTTTAGCAGTAGAAAAATAACAAAGAATGACCAACAGAAATATAATAGCAAGTGTGTGTGGCCTCAGATGGCATGATCACGACAAGCTGAATGAAGTTGATGATGTAAAGGACAAATAGCTTGGTTAGAAATTATCTCCAAAATGTTTGTAGTGAGACAAAAGCTAAATCATTAAAAATCTGTTGTGTCACTTCAATCCTCCTGTTCAGACCAATGAAATAATTTTGAGTGTGGTGTCCTGTCGCAAGAAATTTTACAAGGTTAAAACTAGGCACTGGCATAGAACTTTGATTACTTTATGTATGTAAGTGTTCGTTCATTATGGTAATTCAATTTTTGGTTATTAATTTCTAACAAATCTTATCTAAAACGTCTCTTTTGTGCACTCCAAGTATAGGATGCCTTTTGTCACAACACATTAACCTGGAAAACCGTTGATATTTGCCAGTATAAGCTGTGTGATTGTCTGCTGAATGATGGCAGGAAGGAAGCCCTCAGTTTTATTCTTATTCTTAAGAGAAAAGTATAGTTTATTTTATGACAATACATTAATGCCAGAATACAGGAGCACAAATGGGAGGAAAAACCCTTACAATTGCCTCTTTATTTACACACATCTACTATGCTTTGATCTGAAGTTGATAAATGTTAAGATCTTTCATGAAATCTGTCTTTAACTTAAAATACACCCAACCGATTGTCTAATTCTCACTTACGTCAAACTTTATCTTTAGCTACATCTGCTGGAGAATGTTTTCCTTTCCCTACTGAATTCTCAGGTAATTTATGCACTTTTTTCTTGGAAACTATTTTGCATGATAGCAATTAATTTCAAGTGAGCCTAATTGTGACTATACAATTTAAGGGTAAACCAAATATTACCATCAATCTATGAGAATAACATTATGGCCGTCACACTTCCCCTCCTCAGAACTTCTATATCCTGGTCACATGTTTGGAGAATGAGTCTGCAGGTGAATCAAGATTTTTCCAACTGATCTCAAATCCGTCTGCTCTAGGCATCCCTCCCATCCTTTATAAATATCCATTTTGTTGGTCAGTTAGTGTAAAAACATTTAAAGCATCCAGGAATTTCAAGTCCCAGTGAATCTCATAAATTAAGATATAATTCACCTGAGGAAAGAGAAAGATTTTAAAACCACTCCTCAGGATGGTAAAACCAGTACTTGGAAGAACAGAGGGAAAGACGTTGCATTATGTCCTGTTTGAAAATAAGCTTCATTTGATCTCTTAAAAAAGGAGCCTAAGTACATTTTTACCTTTTCATTTTGTGTTTTAAAAACCGTAAGATTTTCACACCTCTCTGTTCTGCATATTTAAATAAAACTGTTCAAAATACCACTTGCTTTGAAAACCAAGTGCTTGTTTGAATGGTATCTACAAGGAATGTCGATAGAAAAACATATTTCATGTTTGTATCAAGTTTGTTTCCACTTATAAATATTGACAACATTTTAAGCCAAGTTAATGAAACACGAATGATAAAATCAAGGCTATATATATCAAGCATTTTTAAGTATTTTTTTTTTTTTTTTTTTTTTTTTTTTTTAGTCATGCTCAGTTACACTTGAAAGAATCCCCAAATCAAAACTGCCTTGGGAAAATGAGCAGGACATAGCTCAAAACAGGAGAAGAGGCATTCCACATTTTAGGGGTCTTTGCATCTTCTTGAGTACTTCACCTTTGATTTTTCTCTAAATGAATGGCTACCCTAAGAATATCACTCACGACTCAATATCATAACAATGAACGCACGAATTGCCTGAGCGTGAGTATGTACATGGCCAACATGTAATGTGGCTCTGCTTTCAGTTAAACACAGTGTTGGTGGATGGTGGGCGTTACTGTTCAATTCGTGTTTATTTTTTCAAAGATTTATAGACAAAGCAACAAATGGAGCTGGGAACACACAGTAAACTGTAAAACAAAAAAGCCCCATAGATTTCAGAAATCAGAAGAAGAATCATGCTGCAGCCTCACAGGTATTCACTAACCAGGGAAAGTTATCCACTAAAACTAGAATATCCCGTGCGCAGGTGATAGCTTTCTTCTCAAACCTGAAGACGGACCGTGGTCATCAAATTCTTCATCATGACAATTGCTCTTGGCAATGGAAACAGTTTTTAAAGGTTATTGCCAAGCTGACTGTGGTGATTATCCAGAAAATTAGGTCGTGACTATTGAGTTCCTATAAACAGGATTTTAACGACCAAAGGCTGCAGTTAATGCTCCCCTTAACAAGAGGGACATTTTAAAAACTGTTAGCTGATCTTTCCAATCTAACAAGGGTACAAGTGAATTTTTCTAGAACTAGGGTATAAATGTTTTAACACAATAATTAAGTAAAGGACACAAAGTCTATGTTAACCAGTTGGATGACAATATTTCAAATTGTATGTGAAAACACTACACTGTACCCCATGTTTACATTAATGTACACAGCTATCATTTAATAATAAAAAAAAAAAAAACTGTTAGCTGACAGGCTTTGCCTACACTGAGACTTTACTTGGAATTTTATCTACTCCTGTCTCTAAGAATTTAGAGAGCTCCCATTCTCATCGTCACTAAAGATGCCTCTTAGAAAATAAAAGTCACCTTTAACATGATTTTTGAGGCTGCTTCTATTTTCTAGAAAAAAGAATATTATAACCATTTCTATTATAGTTGTAAAACTAACAGGGCTGAGCACAGTGGCTCCTGGCTGTCATCTCAGGAGACTGAAAGGGGAGGGTGTCTTGAGGCCAGGAGTTCAAGGTTACAGTGAGCTATAATTGTACCATTGCACTCCAGGCTTAGTGACAGAGTGACACTCCATCTCTTTAAAAGAAAACAAAAAAGAAAATTTGCCTGGTTTGGTGACACCCACCAGTGTTCTCAGCAACCTGGGAGACTGACACAGGATTTGTGGATCTCCTGGTTTTGTTCAAACCTGGGAGTTTGAGGCTGCAGTGAGCTCTGATTGTGCCATTGTGATCTAGCCCGGGTGACAGAGTGAAACCTCAACTTTAAAAACATGATTATATAGAAAAAGATATAAGCTGACTAGGTCTTGAACTTTGAAGCTAGAAAAGGTAACACCTGACACAGGATTAAAACTGTTTCTCAGAAATTACTGGTCTAAAATTGTTAATAATACACATTGAAGACAATATTCTAAATGCAATCTGACCTCAACTTTTCAGGTGATAATTTTTTAACCATATTAGTAAATATAACCACTGTTTTTCAATGCCTTAATATTTTTGTTAAATTTCTTTTTTTGGAAAGATTCACTTGTACCCTTGTAAAGAAAAAAAAAATTATGAAAGAGTCTGGGCGGTGGTGCCTGTGGCTCAGTGGGTAGGGCGCTGGCCCCATATACTGAGAAGGGTGGATTCAAACCCAGCCCTGGCCAAACTGCAACAACAACAAAAAGATAGCTGGGCATTGTGGTGGGTGTCTTGTAGTCACAGCTACCTGGGAGGCTGAGGCAAGAGAATCGCCTAAGCCCAGGAGTTGGAGGTTGCTGTGAGCTGTGTGATGCCACAGTACTCTACCAAGGGCAATAAAGTGAGACTTTGTCTTTACAAAAAGAGTTAATTTAAGAGTTAAATTAAGAGCTGTCACAATCTTGTAGACCATAAAGAAAAAAATTCATAATTTATCTCTGCATTTAATTTGTTTGGTAGATTTGACATTTCAGTGTTAACTTCCTCATACTTTATAAAAGCTCTGGGGCAAGGTGGTGCCTGTGCCTTAAAGGAGTAGGGTGCTGGCCCCATATGCCAGAGGTGGCGGGTTCAAACCCAGCCCTGGCTGAAAAAAAAAAAAAGCTGTGGGGCAGAAAATAAAATGGTTTTAACCTAACAGTTTTCCTGATTTTTTTTTTCACTCAGCTTTAAAAAAAAAAACAACGACCTTGGTGGTTTCATCAACTTTGCAAATCACCACAGTAAATGTCACTGCAGCTCTGTTTAATATTGTGTCAGAAAATGTACTGGGTTCAAGAGAGTTAAAATCAGCCTTTGCAAAAGTCTTTCATGATTGATAATTTAAACATAAATCAATTTCTTCTTGGGAGTAAAACTTGGAAATAAATCCAAGAATATCATGGCTTCATGTTTTTAAAAACTGTATTCCTAACAGGGCATACAAATAAAAAAAACAAGAAGAAAATTAAATTAACACTCTTTTGTAAGTGAAAAAAATTACTACATAAAAATTAGATAGTAGTCTCACATTGCAAGTAATGATAGATTATATTTAAATACAATATGTATTAAAATGATCTCATCTTTAAAAATATGGATTATGTTAAACAACTGATGTTAAAAAATATGGATTATGGAAATTACAAACTCAAAATATAATAGGATGTAAGTTAAAGAAAATTAAAGTAAAAATATACAATCATATTTTAATATACTGCATTTTGCACTAATCACTTGCATGTAAATTGTAAAAGTTGTTACTGTATTTACCTATGAAGGTCTTAAAATAACTGAGATACCATTCAAATTCTAACCATGGGTTTCTTTGCATTTTAAATTTAAACTTCATGTTACTGAAGTAGAAAAGATTATATTGGATTTAGTGACACTTAATGACTTTCGTGTATGAATTGGAAATTATAGGTAAAGGTAGCCAACCCAGTAAACCAGATTGAACAGGGCAAAAGCTGTTGGAAAAAATATTCTGGAATAAGAGTCAATTTTGGCAATGCGAATGTGTATCCTCCCTTCCCGCCAAGATCCTGTCCTGCAGTCTTCAAAGCAGCAGAAGAAGCTGGCACAATCTTTGCCCTCCAGACACTGATACCCGTAATCGTCTTCTCCTTGGGGCACGGAAATGCTGTTCATTGGAATCAGGGTGGATCCGGCATGGACACCAGGGGATGTCTGAACAAAAACGGAAAGGAGGTTTTGAGACAAACGTAGTGCAAAGAAAGCTCATTTTGCCTCCTCAAGACAAATTTGGGGAAGCTTATAAGGAATAACAGTAATTTCAGTTTCTAAAAATCAAGTATTTGTAATTCTAGCCTGACTATAGATTATAATTTACTTTGTAACATAACTTCCAAAAACTATGCAGACAAGAAATACCCTTTAGAAAGTTGATCCACCAAAATGTTATCAACCAGGAATCTAATTCTAAAATGAGAATGAGTTGTCTATTCCTGATATTTTCAATAAAACACTTACAATACTATAAATATGATATTTATTTTGATAAAAATCAGAAACAGAAAACATTTGGATAATGTAAAGGTTTGAGAAGCTACGACTAGACAGTTTGTAGGGTTTGGAGTAGTGGAGAAGCACAGGCGTCCTATTTGGGAGAGAGGATGTGAAAGACTTAAAAAGCCTCAGATTCGGGAACAACGAGTGTTCAGAATTCTGCTCATTTTGTCAAAGAAGCTTTCCATAGGGAGACGCCTGTGGCTCAGTGGGTAGGGTGTCAGCCCCCTCCATGGAGGGTGGCAGGTTCGAACCTGGCCCTGGGCCAAACTGCAACAAAAAATAGCTGGATGTTGTAACGGGCACCTATATAGTCCCAGCTACTCAGGAGGCAGAGGCAAGAGAATTGTCTAACCCCAGGAGTTGGAGGTTGCTGCGAGCTGTGACACTACATCACTCTCCCGAGGGCGATAAAGTAAGAGTCTGTCTCTTTAAAAAAAAAAAAAAAAAAGCTATCCATATATCTCAGATTATTTTAGCATCTAATTTTGTGACAGCTGTGATGAATATAAACCATACTCATGGGAAATGTTCAGTGCACCATCTTGCCCAATAATAATCGCTTCTAATATTATCAGGATTATTTGGAATACATGTCAGTTAATTTATTAACTTTTTGACTCCAGGTTCTGAGTAACACTTAAATAATAGTAACAATTTTTGAGAGTACTATATATCAGGCAAAGCCAGAATACTATGGAACTTTAAGGTAAACACAGCAAAGATGATCCTGAGCTGAATTCCTAGCTTTGCCTGGCAAGGTAGAGTAAGAATAAGCTTGAACAGGACAGGTGACTGCTCTCTGCCTCTGTGACTTACGCTGTACAAAAATTGGAATCAGAGGCCAGGCCTGTAATCCTAGCACTCTGTGAGGCTGAGGAGGGAGGATCCTTGAGCTTAGGAGTTCTAGACCAGCCTGAGCAAGAGCGAGACCCTGTCTCTATTTAAAATAGAAAAATTAGCCCAGCGTCATGGTGGGTACCTGTAGTCTCAGCTACTCAGGAGCTAGGCTAGGCTGACTCCATGGCACTCTACTCAGACCAACAGAGTGAAGTCTCAAAAAAATTGCAATAACAACACTGTAGATCTCTTTCACGATTAAGTTAGATGGCTCACATAAGGCACAAAGAAAAATATTTGAAGCATATCACATATTCAGCAGCCAATTGGTAACTTTCTTGTTGGTGCAATGGTGACTAGTGATGTCTAATCAGGATGAATCACAGCTGGCCATTAAACAAATGCTAAAATAAACATACAAACAGTAATAGTAGCAACAACAATAGAAATCAGGAGCTTATCAAATAATATTAGAGATATTAATGAATGGTTGAATAAAATAGCAAGTAAAATCTGACTGAGGATTGCTGTTTGTCATTCTTGATCCTTCAGAATTTCTGTGTGTTTCAAGGGTTATCTTATATGCGAATCTCACAACTTATTATAATCGCTGGTCTCATTATCTAAACATGAATTGCAATGCTGAGTTTGTAAACTTCAACCTGATCTTAAATTTATTCTAATATAAACGTTTCTATAATGTTTTCATCCTAAATTTAAAAATAAATAAATCTCAAAGCCACAGAAATGAAACATTTTATGGAAAATATTTCAAAAAGTAAACATGAAAACTAAGAATGTCTTGAAATTCAAACCCATTTTATCTCTAAAAGGAAACATAGAATTTAAGTCACTAAATATTAAAAATGTAATAAATGCAAAAGAAGCAAATAATCACATCTGGCAACATTTTGAAAAAAAAAATAAGACAAAAGCATCATGTAGGTCCCAGTATTTATATTAGAGACAAAATGTGCAGCTTGAAGACTGAGAGAAATTCCCCGAACACCAGGAAATTCACGACTGCACTTGCCCAGCGAGATCGCAAGAAGCAGAGGCAATGTGTTATTAAATTCTAACGACAGTTCTTTTGAGGATGACACTTGGGGATTATTGACTAGACTCCTAAATTTTAATACAGCCTTAAAATTATGTTGAAAAAGTGAGAAGAACTGGTGTTCATTTCCTTGTCACTTCATACTTACACAGCCTCTGTTCATGCTAAGCAGAATAAAAAAATGATGAAAACAGAAGTTTGTTCACGGCAATGTAAAGGCCGTCTGGTAGAAGACGCACTCTGTGTGTCACTCAGCACTGCCATAAATAGACATACTGTGTGTGTGTCAGGGGGTTTCAACTGTGCATGAGAGGGAGGATTAAATGTTAAAGTGCATGAAAATAAAGAAAAACTTCAAGTGGTTCATTTTATAAACGGACTGATCTCAAGGGATCAATATCACCGAGAGCCTCGATGGCAACGAAATCTTAAATTGATGATTTTCCAGTTTCTTGTGCCCTACCCTCCCAGCCCCCAAAATAAATTTAGAGAAACTGCACTTCAGTATATGGTGAGCAGGAAAGAACTTTATACATTCTGAGAAAAGTAGCCTAGTTTGGACATAATACCAATAAAATAAAATACTGTTGACACATGGATTTCTGACCCGGAGACCGAGCAAAGACCATACACAACCCACACTTTATTTATCTAAAGTGAAAATCAACTCCTCATCCTACACTGAAGTGTAGACTTTGCAGTTCCCCCAAGGCAGACATGTAAAACATAAAAATAACTCAGTTAGAGCAACATAAAAAGAAACAGTCTCATTGAATGAGATAGTCTTCTACCTGTGTGAAGTCGTTTGGAGACTATACCTTATATATTATTTGAAAAATCAATCAGGATGTAGCTGCACTTAAATTGTGAGAAATTGATTCCAGTCTCACTATTAAACATACATTTTCGTCCACTGATATATTAAATAAAGTATATTTATAAACGAGTAATATAGTTAAACATGTAAAATATATTTTCAGCACCAAGATAATAGTCATGTCAAATAAATATTCATAATAAATATTAAATATATGTATGTATTTATAAATACTTATAAATATAAGTATAATAAGTATAATACTAATACTAATAAGTATAAGTATAATAAGTATAAGTAATATAAGTATTATATATTATATACTTATAAATATAAGTATTTATATATTAAATATAAATATATAAATATTTATACTGGTAAACACAATATAATTATTATTTATACGTATGACGATATCATTAAAGTTACTGAATAATAGTAATACAGTTAGCAAATATTATTGGTGATTTTATTACTATTATAAAATACAGATTAATATGACTAATTTCCCATTTGAAATGGTGCACAGGAGAATGCCAAACCAAGCACTGGTTTTCTCCACCTCCTCTTTTAAAAACTCCGTCTAATTGGGACCTCGCCTGCTGTGCATAGTGCAAGAGGACATGTCATGTATGTTAAGAGTAGAGTATAAATGTCAAAACAGCAATTAAATAAGTGAAGTAAATAATATGTTAACCAGTTTGATGTAAACATTCCAAATTGTATATAAAATCAGCACATTGTACGGCATAAATGCAGTAATGTACACAGTTGTGATCTAATTTAAAAAATCCATGTAAGTATCATTTGAGAGGTTCAAAAATTATTGAATCCACATTGGTGTTAAAAACAGACCGGAGGTAGGCCTCCGTGATGGGACATTACCAATCAGCATGTTAGAATTTGCGTTAAATTTCTAGAGTGCAAAGAGCAGATGGAGATAGGTTGAGGGATAAAGTCGACCAAAGGAAGACTTATCTCAGAAATAAAAACATGAGTATGGAAACTGTTCTTAGCAAAGCTCCAGAGGCACTCAAAGCTAAGAAGACTGGGATAAGAAATAAGATGGAAGAAATGCTTTTAGTGAAACCGTGTTTTAGTTAAACTATCTCTAGATTAGCTTTACTTCTCTGTACTACGGTACATCCATTGCACATACAGAGAAGAAAAGATGCTGATGGGGTGTGTTTGCTTATAAATAGCTCCTATGAATTCTATAAAATAATAATAGTAACCCCCCATCACTCAGAGAAGATGATGGCCATTGATATTGGTATAGGAATGTCCTGGCATGCATCATTACCAGCCCATAATTTATCGTTTAGAGGGCATCTCATGTCAGATGTCACGCCCTCCCCACAAACACACCCATGAAAGTGAATTTGGACAGTTGTGAACTTGACAGTGACCTGCCAAGCTTGCACGACTTACTGAGGAGCACTCGTCGAGAATTTAGGAGGTGAGCAAACAATAACAAAGAAAAAAGTGAAGATGAAAAACTCTAATAATTCAGAAAACAGAACATTAAACCTTCTCATGGGTACACTCAGAAATTCTTAAAAGATAATGAATGCATTTAAGAAAAATTAGATCTCAAATAGCAAAAGTTGGGAAATAAGACCTCTTGGAAATTCAAAAGGTTATTGCAGATTATTAAAAAAAAAAAAAAAGCAAAAGCTTTTTCTTTTCAGAGACAGAGTCTCACTTTATTGCCCTCGGTAGAGTGCTTTGGCATCACAGCTCACAGCAACCTCCAGCTCTTGGGCTTAGGCGATTCTCTTGCCTTGGCCTCCCGAGCAGCTGGGA
This sequence comes from Otolemur garnettii, assembly GCF_000181295.1. Taxonomy (NCBI): domain Eukaryota; kingdom Metazoa; phylum Chordata; class Mammalia; order Primates; family Galagidae; genus Otolemur; species Otolemur garnettii. Next base: position 2,769,561 of record NW_003852478.1, read on the forward strand.
CTACAGAAGTCTGCCACAATGCCTGGTTATTTTTTGTTGCAGTTTGACCTCGGCTGGGTTTGAACCTGCCACCCTCAATATATGGGGCCAGTGCCCTACCCACTCAGCCACAGGCACCACCCCAAAAAGCAAAAGCTTTTACAATAAATTCTTAAAGGAATTTCTTGTAGTATAAAGAAAATATATTTTCATGAAAAAATATGATAAAAACAAAATCTGGTTATCTTAGGAAGTCTGAACTCCAACGAACAGTATTTTTAGAGAAGAAAATAAAACTCAATTAGAACAAAGAAAATTCTCAGATAAAAGACCAGAAAATGAGCTGATCCTTAAGAATTATTTTACACGGTGGGAAACATGATGATAAAACATTTCAGGTAAGAAAATTAAAAAGCTTACCTGCAAAAAATGATATTTATACTGAAATTAGAATTAATAACAATAATTAGTAGATGAGGTTATTATGAAATGAGAGACTTATGTCTATCATTTAAAGTTTTAAAAATAACCAGTGTAATTAATACTAATGGTAAAGTAAGATACTGAGGAAAAGAATCAGAAAGAAACAACAGGAGAGCTAATTTTCCTATGTCTAATAGCAAAGAGTTAGACACGCCTTGAAATTTGGTCACGCCAAGAATTAGAAGAACAATGAAAATCCTCACTGGAAGGAAGTAAAACAGAAATGCTTGAAATATGGTGAATTCTAAGATATCGCCCAATGGTGCTGGGTAGAGAATTTTATTCCTCATTCACAGTATAGGTTTCCTACTTGTTTGTTTAAACCATATACCTATATTACTATCAAAATTAGTTTCCTTTAAAAGAAAGTTTTACCCAATGATTAATTTAGTTCCTTTCAGCTGCCAGGGTCAGAAATGGTATTAAGTGGTTTATCTGCCGAAAACATCCCTCCACGCCCTGACTCTTTATGATTATTTAAGTAACCTCTTAGTGTTTCACATTCCACCAATGTCATATAATCCCGTGCGGGAGCTTTGCCAGATATCGTTATAAGAAAGCACCTTTATAATTTGTGAAAGTGTGGATTGATACAGCTTTTCATTATTCTGGTCCTCTCCAAGGCAGACGGATGTTTACTCAATAGACAGGCACCGAGGGGAAAGATCACTGCTTTGCAGAAGGGGCTGTGTGTGGGGCTGAGGGCAAAGGGCCTCCCACCCCTTACCTTCATCCTAATACCTCGGTTCCAGTTTTCAGGAATATATTACTTCTTGAAATGTTGCAACAGTTTCTGAATTTCTCTGTATCTTTTGCCATTCAAGCATATACTCTATGCTTTTAAAATTATCTTTCAAAAACATAAAAATATACCATTTGGCTTAAAAATGTGCATGACTTGCTGGTGCTACCAAGACAAAATCTGAATTCTTAGCATGACATTAGCAGCTCTGCACGTCCTAATCACAAGTCACTTTTCTATCCTCCACGTGGGTTATTTTCTTTCTTAAGATCCTATTTCCTAGACCAGCCCTGTCAAATAAAACTTTGTGTGATGGTAGAAATAGGCTATGTCTGTGCTGCCAATGTACCAGCCATTAGTCACATGGGGCTATTGGGCACTTGAAACGTGACGAGGGCTACTAAGAGACACAACTTTACATTTTGTTTAATTTTAATTAATTTTAATCTGACCTAGTCATATGTCACCAGTGGCTGCTATATTGGACAACACAGCTAAGGATATACAGCAGTGTAGCTTTTATTCTTGTACTTACACTTCAACTCAGCTGATGGGACTTCCTCTGTTTTAAATGTCCTTCCTAATTTGTTGTCTTAAAACCTGCAACTCATTCTTCAAAGAATTACTACAATAAAGCCATACATTCTCTAAAGTTTTCTCTATCAGACACCCTTGGAAGAATTAGTTTATATGCTTTATAAATGAATCATTTACACTTGAAAGGAAGCCTCCCCACTCCACTGTGACCCAAATTTGTGTAAGTTTCTTTTCTACACTATGTGTCCATGACATCAATGTTTTCCAGACCATGGAAGGTTTCAGGTGCCAAGCATAGGTCAGGGGCCTCAGATGCCAGGAAAAGGCCCCCAAAGATTTGCCGTACATGTTCACTTCAATAAGAATAGATCCTTTTATGTTTTCTTAAAATATGAAGAAATACTATCTTATTTCTGAAAAAGTATGAGAACCCACTCATCTAATCATTAACTACCTTACCCACAGACTTTGTTCCCTTTCAATCTTTGTATTGAACAGTTATTTATAAGGCACTTTATTACCAACATGTTCACACTTGTGTATGTTTCACAGGTAGATTTAAAGGTTCCTGAAAGACAATAATACAGTCCATCACCTTTTAATCTCCAAAGTGCCTTGTCCATAGTTGGTGAAATACATTTCTATCATTTTACAACTTCACCAAATCTAAAGCTCAAAAATAAATAAGTTCTATCCTCAGATGGCACTACCAGACCTTCAATATAAGTTTAACATAATTTTCTGTGATTTTTGATAGACTATGGGCTGAATAGTCAAGTTCATCATGAACTACTCCTCAGCAAGGGCTGGTTTCTACTGTTGCCTTTCACTGATATTTACTTGTTCATTAAGGGCCTAGATTACATTGTTGACTCAGTCAGCCTAACCCTAGGGTTCCTTGAAAATAAATATGTACATCAGGGAATATTAGGCAGCCTTAAAAAAGATGGAAACTTTACCTCTTTTATGTTTACATGGATGGAGCTGGAACATATTCTTCTTATTGAAGTATCTCAAGAATGGAAGAAAAAGTATCCAATGTACTCAGCCCTACTATGAAACCAATATATAAGCACCCACACTTTCATATGAAAGCTATAACCCAACTACAGCCCAAGATGAAGGGGAAAGAGGAGGGGGAGGGAGGGAGAAGGTGGGTGGGGGGAGTGTAATTGGTGTGTGTTTGTTTGTTTCTGCATGAACCTGTATTTTATTTGCTTTCTTGGGAAGATCACTTTTGCTTCAGATTTGTATTTGTAAGACCAAATATTCTGAGCATCTTCTAATCTTTTTCCCAACATTTGATTCAAGGGTCAAACAGCTTTTGCTATAGCGATGTGACAAAGGTGTGCATTGGGTATCTTGTTATAAACATCAGAGACAGGTTGGCCAACTAAAGCCATAAGAGGAAGGCATGGGCAGGTTAGGGGTGGATGACAGACCCCAGCAGGGCTTGGCACTGATGAAGAAGCCAGGGTGGTTCCCATGACCAGACTGACGCCTGCTCATGGCACCACTGCTCAGTCCATTTCCTATGTGACGTCACCCCAGGTGAGACTCAGCATCCCAGACGGGGGTACTTTAAGAACTTGATCCCTAGGCCAGCTTCCAGATCCTCAAACACGACAATCTCATTTGTCCCAGAATGAAGCCCTGGTCCTGGAAGGTCTCCTGGGGACCTACTTTCCAGGAGCGTTCTAGATTTTCTCTGCTGACAAATACAACCCCTTTTGTCCAGCCCCCCAGTCTACAAAGGTGTCTCTCAGCTCCCCAACTTTGGAGATGCCGAGGGTACTTGTCAAATCTATTAAGTGTAGAGTATAAATGTCTTAACAAAATAATTTAAAAAGTGCAGTGAAAGTTTGTTGCATTTCAAATTGTATACAAAACCAACACAGTGTACTCCATAAATGCATTCATGTAAAAAACTAGAGTGCAAAAGAAAAAGAAGAAAATAAATGTTGGCACAAATACATTTGAATCATACATCAATGGGCAGTAACAATTAAAAAACTCCGAAGACAAGAATATGGGCCAAGACAGAAAGTTGTAGACATGCCCAGTACAAAGGAAAGGAGGAAAGTATAGAAACAAAGGAAGAAGGAATGGGAGAGAAAGGAAGAAGAGTGAGGACGCGAAGGAGTGATAGATGCAAGAACTACGTCCAGAACAAAAGATGAAAGAACCCCGTACTCCATGTGCTAAAGGAAAGCATCTTTAGTGCTTTGTGCTTTCTTAGAAGGTCAATGAGGCTAAAAATCTATGCTGTCCATCTTTTCCTCAAACAAATAAATCAGGGTATTCCAAGAGTCTCGGATTAGCAGTCAGAGATGCCAAGGAAGGGAATTTAGTTTTGCTGAATAACAGACATGTGACGGGGTCTTTGGTCATGGTCTGACCATTGCCATATATCAGTTAGGAAAAAAAAAAGGTAAAATGATAAATTCTAAACCACTCAGAATTTTAATCCCATTAAAGAAATGGGGAGATAGAAGAGAAAGAGAAGGGGGTGGGGTAATAAAGTCACAACAAATGTAAGAAGAAGATTCTACAAAATGTGTAGGCCTGGGCTGTGCATTCAATGGTCCTAGCTTGGAGCAGAGGAAAAGTATGAATTGAACAAAAAGCCCTTAAGTGGAGAATTTACCCAGCAGGGCTGTCTCTTCCTCACAGAAGTACATTTCAATTTACCTGATTAACGAGACCATATGGCTGAACACTCAACCATGCAGGGAGTCAAATTTGATTACTGATCCTGATTTTTCACTCAAAATGTCATTTAGTACCAAAAGAGCTTCTAAAGCACGTAATTAAATGAAGAAAAAGGACTGTAGAACTATATCTTGGATTGCTGTAAAGAAAATATATTTGGCAGCTAGGCAGTCCATTACAATATGTCAATTTTAACGGGAGCTATTTGTCATTCTGTGCTTCAAAACTGTCATTTAATTTTTATCCCTTATTTCTCCATCATTAGCATTTAATATCTTCACTTGTTACTAAATTTTAAAGACCTAGCATATAACTTTTTTAAGAGAAAGAGGGAAAATGTAAGAAAGGAATAGAAAAAAGTCTATTAAAGAAAATGGGGGAAAAATTGAAGAACGTGTTTTTTCATCTACTATAGAAGGGGTGGATATATATGAACAAAAATAACTTGAAAGATCAAAAAGAAGTTAAAAGTAGAGAAAAATAACAGTTAATTTGTATTTGGACCTGCAGTTAAACACTCACGAGATCATCCTGACCTTTTGCCTTTTCTTTCCAGGGCTTTTTCCTAAACTTAGTTTTTGAATTTAGATAATTGTGATGACTCTTTAAACAAAAGATTATATCCCATTGTTTTTTCATTAAATCATAGCTGTGTACATCAATGCAATCATGGGGTACAATGTGCTGGTTTTACATACAGTTTGAAATATTTTCATCAAACTGGTTAACATCAAATCAGGCATTTTCTTAGTTACTGTGTTAAGACATTTATAGTCTACATTTAGTAAATTTTGCATGGACCCTTGTAAGATGCATTGTAGGTGTGGCCCCCTTCCCTCCACCCATCCTCCCCTGTCCCCTCCCTATTATATCACATTTTTATTTTTATTTTTTTTTGACACAGAGCCTTAAGCTGAGCCCCTGGGTAGAGTGCCATGGCTTCACTGCTCA